>NC_046967.1:12179072-12294072 GCF_009769545.1 Cyclopterus lumpus
ATGGGATCTCGGGTCCTTGGTGTCTTCAGATCCGTCGTCCATGGATTGATAAGTAGATCAAGAGTATGACCCCCCCCCCCCCCCCCCCCTGTCCAGGATCTGCTACAGTTCCCACGGGGCCTACTCCCAGAGCAAGCTGGCTCTGGTCCTCTTTACCTACTACCTGCAGGAGCAGCTGACGGCCGGCTGCTTCCCGGTGACCGTCAACGCGGTGGACCCTGGCATGGTGGACACGGCGCTGTACAACAACCTGTGGAGTCTGGCGCAGGCCCTGAAGAGACCGGTGGCCAAGACCCTGTTCAGGGTACGTCTTCAGTCAGGTTCCACGTGAAGGTTCTCCTGTCTTGTACATGCATATATACATACATACATGTATGTATACATACATGTATGTATACATACATGTATGTATACATACATGTATGTATACATGTATGTATACATGTATGTATGTATGTATACATGTATGTATACATGTATGTATACATACATGTATGTATACATGTATGTATACATGTATACATACATGTATGTATACATACATACATGTATGTATACATGTATGTATACATGTATACATACATGTATGTATACATACATACATGTATGTATACATACATACATGTATGTATACATGTATACATACATGTATGTATACATACATACATACATGTATGTATACATGTATGTATGTATACATACATACATACATGTATGTATACATGTATACATACATGTATGTATACATACATACATGTATGTATACATACATACATACATGTATGTATACATACATGTATGTATACATACATACATGTATGTATACATACATACATACATGTATGTATGTATACATACATACATGTATGTATACATACATACATACATGTATGTATACATACATGTATGTATACATACATGTATGTATACATACATACATACATGTATGTATACATACATGTATGTATACATACATACATGTATGTATACATACATACATACATGTATGTATACATACATGTATACATACATACATGTATGTATACATACATACATGTATGTATACATACATGTATGTATACATACATACATGTATACATACATACATGTATGTATACATACATACATGTATGTATACATACATGTATGTATACATACATGTATGTATACATACATGTATGTATGTATACATGTATGTATGTATACATACATGTATGTATACATACATGTATGTATACATACATGTATGTATGTATACATACATGTATGTATACATACATGTATGTATGTATACATGTATGTATGTATGTATACATACATGTATGTATACATACATACATGTATGTATGTATGTATACATACATGTATGTATACATACATGTATGTATGTATACATACATGTATGTATGTATACATACATGTATGTATACATACATGTATGTATGTATACATACATGTATGTATACATACATGTATGTATGTATACATACATGTATGTATGTATACATACATGTATGTATACATACATGTATGTATACATACATGTATGTATACATACATGTATACATACATACATGTATGTATACATACATGTATGTATACATACATACATGTATGTATACATACATGTATGTATGTATACATACATACATGTATGTATACATGTATGTATACATGTATGTATACATGTATGTATACATACATGTATGTATACATGTATGTATACATGTATGTATACATGTATGTATACATGTATGTATACATACATGTATGTATACATACATGTATGTATACATACATGTATGTATACATACATGTATGTATACATACATGTATGTATACATACATACATGTATGTATGTATACATACATGTATGTATGTATACATACATGTATGTATACATACATGTATACATACATGTATGTATACATACATGTATGTATACATACATACATGTATGTATACATACATGTATGTATACATACATACATGTATGTATGTATACATACATGTATGTATACATGTATACATACATGTATGTATGTATGTATACATACATACATGTATACATACATGTATGTATGTATGTATGTATACATACATGTATGTATACATGTATACATACATACATGTATGTATGTATACATACATACATGTATGTATGTATACATACATACATGTATGTATACATACATGTATGTATACATACATACATGTATGTATGTATACATACATGTATGTATACATGTATACATACATACATACATGTATACATACATGTATGTATGTATGTATGTATACATACATGTATGTATACATGTATACATACATACATGTATGTATGTATACATACATACATGTATGTATACATACATGTATGTATACATACATACATGTATGTATGTATACATACATGTATGTATACATGTATACATACATGTATGTATGTATGTATACATACATACATGTATACATACATGTATGTATGTATGTATGTATACATACATGTATGTATACATGTATACATACATACATGTATGTATGTATACATACATGTATGTATGTATACATACATGTATGTATACATACATGTATGTATGTATGTATACATACATGTATGTATACATACATACATGTATGTATACATACATACATGTATACATACATACATGTATGTATACATGTATGTATGTATACATACATACATGTATGTATACATGTATGTATGTATACATACATGTATGTATACATACATACATGTATGTATACATACATACATGTATGTATACATACATACATGTATGTATACATACATACATGTATACATACATACATGTATACATACATGTATGTATACATACATGTATGTATACATGTATGTATACATGTATACATACATGTATACATACATGTATACATACATGTATGTATACATACATGTATGTATACATGTATGTATACATGTATACATACATGTATACATACATGTATGTATACATGTATGTATACATACATGTATGTATACATGTATGTATACATGTATACATACATGTATACATACATGTATGTATACATGTATGTATACATACATACATGTATGTATGTATACATACATACATGTATGTATACATACATGTATGTATACATACATGTATGTATACATACATACATGTATGTATACATACATGTATGTATGTATACATACATGTATGTATACATACATACATACATGTATGTATACATACATGTATGTATACATACATACATACATGTATGTATACATGTATGTATACATGTATACATACATACATACATACATGTATGTATACATGTATGTATACATGTATACATACATGTATACATACATGTATGTATACATACATGTATGTATGTATACATACATGTATGTATGTATACATACATGTATGTATGTATACATACATGTATGTATACATGTATGTATGTATACATACATGTATGTATGTATACATACATGTATGTATGTATACATACATGTATGTATACATGTATGTATGTATACATACATGTATGTATGTATACATACATGTATGTATACATACATACATACATGTATGTATACATACATGTATGTATACATACATACATACATGTATGTATGTATGTATACATACATGTATGTATGTATACATACATGTATGTATACATGTATGTATGTATACATACATGTATGTATGTATACATACATGTATGTATACATACATGTATGTATACATACATGTATGTATGTATACATACATGTATGTATACATACATACATGTATGTATGTATACATACATGTATGTATACATACATACATGTATGTATGTATACATACATGTATGTATACATACATACATGTATGTATACATACATGTATGTATGTATACATACATGTATGTATACATACATACATGTATGTATACATACATACATGTATGTATGTATACATACAAGTATGTATGTATACATACATACATGTATGTATACATACATACATGTATGTATACATACATACATGTATGTATACATACATACATGTATGTATACATACATGTATGTATACATACATACATGTATGTATACATACATACATGTATGTATACATACATACATACATGTATGTATACATACATGTATGTATACATACATGTATGTATACATACATGTATGTATACATACATGTATGTATACATACATGTATGTATGTATGTATACATGTATACATACATACATGTATGTATACATGTATACATACATGTATACATACATGTATGTATACATACATGTATGTATACATACATGTATGTATGTATACATACATGTATGTATACATACATGTATGTATACATACATGTATGTATGTATACATACATGTATGTATACATACATGTATGTATACATACATGTATGTATGTATGTATGTATGTATACATACATGTATGTATACATACATGTATGTATGTATGTATACATGTATACATACATACATGTATGTATACATGTATGTATACATGTATACATACATGTATACATACATGTATGTATACATACATGTATGTATGTATACATACATGTATGTATACATACATGTATGTATACATACATGTATGTATGTATGTATACATACATGTATGTATACATACATGTATGTATGTATGTATACATACATGTATGTATACATACATGTATGTATACATACATGTATGTATGTATACATACATGTATGTATACATACATGTATGTATGTATGTATACATACATGTATGTATGTATACATACATGTATGTATACATACATGTATGTATACATACATGTATGTATACATACATGTATGTATACATACATGTATGTATACATACATACATACATGTATGTATGTATACATACATGTATGTATACATACATACATGTATGTATACATACATGTATGTATACATGTATGTATACATGTATACATACATGTATACATACATGTATGTATACATGTATGTATACATGTATACATACATGTATACATACATGTATACATACATGTATGTATACATGTATGTATACATGTATACATACATGCATGTATGTATACATGTATACATACATGCATGTATGTATGTATACATGTATGTATGTATGCATGGATATATAAATGTATACATACATACATGCATGTATGTATGCATGTATGTATACATGTATACATACATGTATACATACATGTATGTATACATGTATGTATACATGTATACATACATGTATACATACATGTATGTATACATACATGTATGTATGTATGTATACATGTATACATACATGTATACATACATGTATGTATACATACATGTATGTATACATACATGTATACATACATGTATGTATACATACATGTATGTATACATACATGTATGTATACATACATGTATGTATACATGTATGTATACATACATGTATGTATACATACATGTATGTATACATACATGTATGTATACATGTATACATACATGTATACATACATGTATGTATACATACATGTATGTATACATACATGTATGTATACATACATGTATGTATACATGTATACATACATGTATACATACATGTATACATACATGTATGTATACATGTATACATACATGTATACATACATGTATACATACATGTATGTATACATACATGTATGTATACATACATGTATGTATACATACATGTATGTATACATGTATACATACATGTATACATACATACATGTATGTATACATACATGTATGTATACATACATGTATGTATACATACATGTATGTATACATGTATGTATACATGTATACATACATGTATGTATACATACATGTATGTATACATACATGTATGTATACATACATGTATGTATACATGTATGTATACATGTATACATACATGTATGTATACATACATGTATGTATACATACATGTATGTATACATGTATACATACATGTATGTATACATACATGTATGTATACATGTATGTATACATGTATACATACATGTATGTATACATACATGTATGTATACATACATGTATGTATACATACATGTATGTATACATGTATACATACATGTATGTATACATACATGTATGTATACATACATGTATGTATACATACATGTATGTATACATGTATACATACATGTATACATACATACATGTATGTATACATACATGTATGTATACATACATGTATGTATACATACATACATGTATGTATACATACATGTATGTATACATACATGTATGTATACATACATGTATGTATACATACATGTATGTATACATACATGTATGTATACATGTATGTATACATGTATACATACATGTATACATACATGTATGTATACATACATGTATGTATGTATACATACATGTATGTATACATACATACATGTATACATACATACATGTATGTATGTATACATACATGTATGTATGTATACATACATGTATGTATGTATACATACATGTATGTATGTATACATACATGTATGTATATATACATACATGTATGTATGTATACATACATGTATGTATGTATACATACATGTATGTATGTATACATACATGTATGTATGTATACATACATGTATGTATACATACATACATGTATGTATACATACATGTATGTATGTATACATACATACATGTATGTATACATACATGTATGTATGTATACATACATACATGTATGTATACATACATGTATGTATGTATACATACATACATGTATGTATACATACATGTATGTATGTATACATACATACATGTATGTATACATACATGTATGTATGTATACATACATGTATGTATGTATACATACATACATGTATGTATACATACATGTATGTATGTATACATACATACATGTATGTATACATACATGTATGTATGTATACATACATGTATGTATGTATACATACATGTATGTATGTATACATACATACATGTATGTATACATACATGTATGTATGTATACATACATACATGTATGTATACATACATGTATGTATGTATACATACATGTATGTATACATACATACATGTATGTATACATACATACATGTATGTATACATACATGTATGTATGTATACATACATACATGTATGTATACATACATGTATGTATGTATACATACATACATGTATGTATACATACATGTATGTATGTATACATACATACATGTATGTATACATACATGTATGTATGTATACATACATACATGTATGTATACATACATGTATGCATGTATACAGACAAGTTGTATGCATACATACATACATGCATGTATACATACATACATGTATGTATACATACATACATGTATGTATACATACATGTATGTATGTATACATACATACATGTATGTATACATACATGTATACATGTATGTATACATACATGTATACATGTATGTATACATGTATACATACATGTATACATACATGTATGTATGTATACATACATGTATACATGTATGTATACATGTATACATACATGTATACATGTATGTATACATACATACATGTATGTATACATACATACATGTATGTATACATGTATGTATGTATACATACATGTATGTATACATACATGTATGTATACATACATACATACATGTATGTATACATGTATACATACATGTATACATGTATGTATACATGTATACATACATGTATACATACATGTATGTATACATACATGTATGTATACATACATGTATGTATACATACATGTATGTATACATACATGTATACATACATGTATGTATACATACATGTATGTATACATACATGTATGTATACATACATGTATGTATACATACATGTATGTATACATACATGTATGTATACATACATGTATGTATATATGTATACATACATGTATGTATACATACATGTATGTATACATGTATACATACATGTATGTATACATACATACATACATGTATGTATACATGTATACATACATGTATACATGTATGTATACATGTATACATACATGTATACATACATGTATGTATACATACATGTATGTATACATACATGTATGTATACATACATGTATGTATACATGTATACATACATGTATACATGTATGTATACATGTATACATACATGTATACATACATACATGTATGTATACATACATGTATGTATGTATACATACATGTATGTATGTATACATGTACATGTATGTATACATACATACATGTATGTATACATACATGTATGTATGTATACATGTACATGTATGTATACATACATACATGTATGTATACATGTATGTATACATACATGTACATGTATGTATACATGTACATGTATGTATACATACATACATGTATGTATACATACATGTATGTATGTATACATACATGTATACATACATACATGTATGTATGTATACATACATGTATACATACATGTATGTATGTATGTATACATACATGTATACATACATGTATGTATGTATACATACATGTACATGTATACATACATACATGTATGTATGTATACATACATACATGTATGTATGTATACATACATACATGTATGTATACATACATGTATGTATGTATACATGTATGTATACATACATACATGTATGTATACATGTATGTATACATACATGTATGTATGTATACATGTACATGTATGTATACATACATACATGTATGTATACATGTATGTATACATACATACATGTATGTATGTATACATACATGTATGTATGTATACATACATGTATGTATACATGTATACATACATACATGTATGTATACATACATGTATGCCTGTATACATACATGCATGTATGTATACATACATACATGTATGTATACATGTATACATGTATACATACATACATACATGTATGTATACATACATGTATACATACATACATGTATGTATACATACATGTATGTATGTATACATACATACATGTATGTATGTATACATACATACATGTATGTATGTATACATACATGTATGTATACATGTATGTATGTATACATACATACATGTATGTATGTATACATACATACATGTATGTATGTATACATACATGTATGTATACATACATACATGTATGTATACATACATGTATGTATGTATACATACATGTATACATACATACATGTATGTATACATACATACATGTATGTATACATACATACATGTATGTATGTATACATACATACATGTATGTATACATACATACATACATGTATGTATGTATACATACATGTATGTATGTATACATACATACATGTATGTATACATACATACATGTATGTATACATACATACATGTATGTATGTATACATACATACATGTATGTATACATACATACATGTATGTATGTATACATACATGTATGTATGTATACATACATACATGTATGTATGTATACATACATACATGTATGTATACATACATACATGTATGTATGTATACATACATGTATGTATGTATACATACATGTATGTATGTATACATACATACATGTATGTATACATACATACATGTATGTATGTATGTATACATACATACATACATGTATGTATGTATACATACATGTATGTATGTATACATACATACATGTATGTATACATACATACATGTATGTATACATACATACATGTATGTATGTATACATACATACATGTATGTATACATACATACATGTATGTATGTATACATACATACATGTATGTATACATACATACATGTATGTATGTATACATACATACATGTATGTATACATACATACATGTATGTATACATACATACATGTATGTATACAGGTTTGTCCTGTACTTCTGAGGGGCTAACGGGTTCCTCTTGCTGTCCTCAGACTCCAGCAGAGGGAGCCTCCATCTCCATCTACGCCGCGGCGGCCCCCGACATGGAAGGCGTGGGGGCTTGTTACCTGTACAACAGCCTCAAGACGCAGTCCTCCGACAGCTCCTACGACGCCGAGCTCCAAGCCCGGCTGTGGAAGAAGAGCTGCGAGCTGGTGGGCCTCCAGGGGTAGCACCACCACGGACTCCCTCTGGCTACCTGGCACAGACGGCACCCAAATCATCCCACTTTTATGAAATGCAAATAAACAACAAAATTACATTTTGAGGGAAATGTGTTTTCTCCTGGAGGTCGTCAGCACAGGAGTTTTACCAAGGAGACCACATTCTCTTTTTTTAATTCATGCTTAACTTACGTTACTAACTTATGAAGTTTTTACTAAACCTTAACAAGTCCTTTTATCGTGCCATACTTCATGAATACCTTACTGGTGATTATCTCTATTTGTGATTTTAATGTGATTCATGAGTTAGTGTTCAGTCACAACATAATCTGGGACTGACTATTTAAATTGAGCCAAAAATTATTGAATGTACATTAACTTTATAGCTTAAAGGGCGCATTGAATAAGTTTCACTGCAGTCTTTAGATTTCCTGTTTACGTGCAATTTTTTTTTTTTTTTGCCTCAATGAAAATTAATGAATCAACATTTATAGTGTTATGCCTTTTCCAGATTGTATTATTTGAGCCAACATGTTTACATTATAAGAACAGATTGTGACAGACCTATTCATGTGTTAATAAACAAGTTACTTTGTATTTTACATTAATACTATGTTTTTCCTGATCTGAGGTCAAAGCTCAGAGATGTCATACAAATGGTAAAGCCTGTAGATTATATATATATATACACACACACACGTATATATTGCCTCAGCTGGGGTTAATCGGTTTGTCTCTTCTCAATAAAGAGCGAGGAGCGTCACCGAGCCGGTATGTGTGTTTGTTGGTAATAAAAGCATTTTGGAACTACCTCAAGCTCTGTGCAAGTCCGAGATCACCGGGTAACAGGGAAACCTGTTCCAATATATATACACACGTATATACATATACACGTATATATATATATACGTGTATATATATATATATATATATATATACACGTATATACATATACACGTATATATATATATATACGTGTATATATATATATATATATGTATATATATATATATACGTGTATATATATATATACATATATGTATATATATGTATGTATATGTGTATACGTATATATATATATATACATATACATACATATAATACATATATGTATATATATATATATATACATACATATATATACATATATGTATCTACGTATATATATACATACACATATATACACATATATATGTGTATATATATATATACACGTATATATATATACACATATATATATATATATGTGTATATGTATATATATATATACACGTATATATATACACACATATATATATATGTACATATATATATATATATGTACATATATATATATATATGTATACATATATATATATATATGTATACATATATATATATATATAAACGTATATATATACACGTATATATATATATATACATGTACATATATATATATATATACATATGTATATATATATGTATATATATATATATGTACATATATATATATATATGTATATATATATATATGTATATATATATATATATATATGTACATATATATATATATATATATGTACATATATATATATATATATACACATGTATATGTATATATATATGTACATATATATATATATATATATACATACACACACACATACTTTACACTTTAGTTCATGAATGACCGGAGACAGACGGATGATTACCTTTCCCCTCGACGTCTTCCTCCTGAATCCTCCGGACAGCTGCTGCTCCCTCTTCCCTCTCGTTTCCAGCTGGAGATGATGGACATCAGAGAGACTTGGTGATGTCCATCAGACATCTACTGCAACTCAACCAGACTGACTAAAGCTCATGTAGTCATTCATATATACATATATATACATATATATATATATATACATATACATATATACACATATATATATACATATATATATATACACACATATAAAAATAAATATATACACACACACATATATATATGTATATATACATATATATACAAATACATATACCAGCTTGTTCTTGCCCAGCTTTTTCAACACTTAACAAATGGCATTAATATTAGTATTAGCCTACAGCAAGATAATAATGAAAATTACATGGTGCCATCACAGCATTGATTATACACGGCTCTGTAGGCTTTTTGTCCGCATCTGACCAGATGACGACATAGTTCCTTTCAAAAGTATGAGCAATTGTAAAGTTTATATTTTATCTTACTTCATGGAATAATTATTTTTCCTTCACAAAAAAAGAAGAGATCCACCCTCAGGCTGCACCAGCATGTAGCCATTTAGCATCAACTGTTTCATCCAGTACACGTGTGCATTGTGACCTCATGATCACAGACTCAGGTTGAACTAGCCTAATGCTACAGTGTTAGGCTATGTGGGTGAGCTTAAGGTGTGCAGCATGTTTATAATCACATAGACTCAGGTTGAACTAGCTTAATGCTACAGTGTTAGGCTATGTGGGTGAGCTTAAGGTGTGCAGCATGTTTATAATCACATAGACTCAGGTTGAACTAGCTTAATGCTACAGTGTTAGGCTATGTGGGTGAGCTTAAGGTGTGCAGCATGTTTATAATCACACAGACTCAGGTTGAACTAGCTTAATGCTACAGTGTTAGGCTATGTGGGTGAGCTTAAGGTGTGCAGCATGTTTATAATCACATAGACTCAGGTTGAACTAGCTTAATGCTACAGTGTTAGGCTATGTGGGTGAGCTTAAGGTGTGCAGCATGTTTATAATCACACAGACTCAGGTTGAACTAGCTTAATGCTACAGTGTTAGGCTATGTGGGTGAGCTTAAGGTGTGCAGCATGTTTATAATCACATAGACTCAGGTTGAACTAGCTTAATGCTACAGTGTTAGGCTATGTGGGTGAGCTTAAGGTGTGCAGCATGTTTATAATCACACAGACTCAGGTTGAACTAGCTTAATGCTACAGTGTTAGGCTATGTGGGTGAGCTTAAGGTGTGCAGCATGTTTATAATCACATAGACTCAGGTTGAACTAGCTTAATGCTACAGTGTTAGGCTATGTGGGTGAGCTTAAGGTGTGCAGCATGTTTATAATCACATAGACTCAGGTTGAACTAGCTTAATGCTACAGTGTTAGGCTATGTGGGTGAGCTTAAGGTGTGCAGCATGTTTATAATCACACAGACTCAGGTTGAACTAGCTTAATGCTACAGTGTTAGGCTATGTGGGTGAGCTTAAGGTGTGCAGCATGTTTATAATCACACACTCAGGTTGAACTAGCTTAATGCTACAGTGTTAGGCTATGTGGGTGAGCTTAAGGTGTGCAGCATGTTTATAATCACATAGACTCAGGTTGAACTAGCTTAATGCTACAGTGTTAGGCTATGTGGGTGAGCTTAAGGTGTGCAGCATGTTTATAATCACATAGACTCAGGTTGAACTAGCTTAATGCTACAGTGTTAGGCTATGTGGGTGAGCTTAAGGTGTGCAGCATGTTTATAATCACATAGACTCAGGTTGAACTAGCTTAATGCTACAGTGTTAGGCTATGTGGGTGAGCTTAAGGTGTGCAGCATGTTTATAATCACATAGACTCAGGTTGAACTAGCTTAATGCTACAGTGTTAGGCTATGTGGGTGAGCTTAAGGTGTGCAGCATGTTTATAATCACACAGACTCAGGTTGAACTAGCTTAATGCTACAGTGTTAGGCTATGTGGGTGAGCTTAAGGTGTGCAGCATGTTTATAATCACATGTGCTTACCGTTCTTTGAACTCTTTGTAAAGTTGGGGTGTGTGTCTGAAAGGTGCTTTAATGTTTGACGTGTTGCTCCCTGGTCTGAGTGGAAACACTGTCTGCAATGTAGCCAACAATGTAGCCAAAGTACTTACAGATTTCACTTCTGGCATCTTTTTTACAAAAAGCCGATGACGGTCGGTAAGAGCTCCGGCCGTGACGCCATGTTGTCTCCCCAGCGATGACTGAGTGAGCGCGCTGCGCAGCCCCGCCCCCTTGCAGTCAACGCGCTGGGTAGCCCCGCCCCCTTGCAGTCAACGCGCTGGGTAGCCCCGCCCCCTTGCAGTCAACGCGCTGGGTAGCCCCGCCCCCTTGCAGTCAACGCGCTGGGTAGCATTAATGATCAGAGTAGTGCGCGCGCTCTGATCGGGAGCTATTTTAATAAAGTATCGATACTGAAAATATGCAAAAACGTATCGTTTTAAACGTACTGGTACCGCGGTACCTTTTTAGAATCGGTACACCGTGCAACCCTAATATATATACATATATATACATACATATACATATATATATACATATACATATATATATATATATATACACATATATATATATACACATATATATATACACATACACATATATATACACATATACATATATATATATACATATATATATATATATACACATATATCCTTCATTCCTTAAAGAGCTCTTCAATAGATTTACATAATAAATATTCTAATCAGACACGCAGTCCTTCATGTGCAGTGATCCAGTTTATTTAAAGATTATTGTTTTTCAAACAAAGGTTTGAGTCATATAACGTATGATGATTAAATTAAAAGATTAGAGCCGTTTGGCTCAAAGATGTACTAAAAAAGATCAAAGGCTTCATGGTCCATCACAAACCCCTGGTCTCCTGAAGGCCCTCAGACCAGCTGGGGGAGTTAAACACGTTGTTGCCATGTTACTATATATTGTTACTATGTTACTATATGTTGTTGTTGTTGTTGTTGTAGTAGTTGATTGATACAGGATGTACATACACATTGACAATGATATATCAGCACACACCATCAGGATGACTTTCCACACTTCAAAGTGTTTATGTGATGCAGTCTGGTTCCATCCACCACCTCGTGCACTACACGTGCACTACACATTCCTGGCTTAGCTGGTGTCGTCTCCAACAAGTCACACAGCAACAGTCCTCTGACCTGCCTCACGTGCACTAAAACCTGAAGTCACAGCAACAGTCCTCTGACCTGGCTCACGTGCACTAAAACCTGAAGTCACACAGCAACAGTCCTCTGACCTGGCTCACGTGCACTAAAACCTGAAGTCACACAGCAACAGTCCTCTGACCTGGCTCACGTGCACTAAAACCTGAAGTCACACAGCAACAGTCCTCTGACCTGGCTCACGTGCACTAAAACCTGAAGTCACACAGCAACAGTCCTCTGACCTGCCTCACGTGCACTAAAACCTGAAGTCACACAGCAACAGTCCTCTGACCTGGCTCACGTGCACTAAAACCTGAAGTCACACAGCAACAGTCCTCTGACCTGGCTCACGTGCACTAAAACCTGAAGTCACAGCAACAGTCCTCTGACCTGGCTCACGTGCACTAAAGGCTAGAGGCTCACACGCAGCCCTTCATGATGCATTCTGTAACTACTCAAATGGAGTCTCATGGACCATCTGAGAGATCGACCTTTTCAAGGCCTGATGATTACTTGAAATACAAAAGTTCACATTTTGAGATGTTGAATATCGTAAAGTATCAGCTCCAACTCATTAGTTCATCCAGCCTGGTGTTGACGTCCCTGTAAACCAGGTCCTGTCCTGTGTGAGCATTGATCTCACCCAAAGAAATGGGTCTTGGGTCTGGACTTAAAGGACCCAGACCCAGACCCCTCCTCCGACTCACGGAACGTGGTGCTGTGGACGATCTGCGAGGTCCTCAAGCGCAGCCTCTGCAGTTTGGGCTTCATCCTGCTGAGTGAGGACTTCCTCCTGAGGACCTTCGCTCTGGGTCGGGCCTCCCCGTCCACGGCGTCGCAGTCGTTGGGGTTGAGGAGCCTGAGGGGCTTCAGGTTGGACTGGAGAGCCTTGGAGAACCTCCAGCGGCCTCCGCCCCCGCGGTCTGCGTTCTTGGAGTCGGACCGCTCGTACGCGCCTATAATGTCCCGGATGTCCACGCTCACGTTGTCCGTGAGGTACTGGCAGGCCTTCCTCCCACTGTAGTCTCTGACCTCCACATCTGCGCTGTAGGCCCCCACCAGGAGCTTCACCACCTCCATGCGGTTGTGCATGGCGGCCACGTGCAGCGGCGTGTAGCCGGTGTTGGATCGGACATCGACATCGACGGGGACGTCGTGCTGCTTGGCGAAGTTGATGAGCAGGGCCATCAGCTCCGGCTTACCTTGCTTGGCCGCCCAGTGCAGGCAGGTGAAGCCGGTGACGAAGTCCTTCCTCAGGACCAGACTCGGGTCTGTGGCGAGGAGGGGGTACAAGTTGCCCCACTCCCCGTCGGAGCTGCACATCATCCACTCGTGTTCCAGCGGGTCCAGAGCCACCGAAGTCCGGTCGTCGTCCGGGTTGGAGGAGGCCAGGGAGGCCGAGTCGCCGTCGTTCCCGGAGGTCAGGTACACGGAGCTGCGCACCGCCATGCTGCGCCTCAGCTGGGGGGAGCTGCTCATCATGGCCTGGATGAAGTGCTTACGGCTGCTTTTGGGGCTGCCGAGGCCTTCGCTCCCAGACAGGCTGCGCGTGTCCGACTGCCCTCCGTCCTCGTCTGACTCCGGCGGCCTGGAGAGAACTCCTCGCCGGGACCCTTTCGAGTTCCTGAACGCCACGTTGATGTGTTCCAGCTCGTTCGGGCCTTCTGGGGAAAGAGACTCAACCGGTCGGTCTCTGGGGTGGAGTCCAACGCCGCCTGCGTCTACCTGTCCCGTAGAACCGGTCTGGACAGGCCCCGGCAGGTTGAACATGGATCCCTCTGCAGGAAGAGGCGAAGCTGTCATCACTGCGATGTCGGGTATCTCGACCCGGTGTCCAACCCGCTCCTTCTTGGACTCCCTCTTCTCTCGCTTGAAGCTTCCTCTGTTCCCCATCTCAAGCCCGTCGGTTTGCTCCGCACTAATGGCGGCGTGCGGAACTCTCACCTGGCCGTCACTTCCGTAACCTGAGCCAGGTGCGGCGCGAGGCCGGGCCCGGAGCTCCGCCGCGTCACAGCTGCGCGACCCCGCAGGATCCCGGTGATGGAGTCCCTCTTGATGGACCGCTCGGGTCCCGTCGCTCACGCGCCCGTTAAGCTGCTCCTTCTCGGGCACGCGGAACTTTTTCCTCAGGCAGACATATTTCATTTCGCTCTCCGTCTTCACAAAAGCGACGTTGTCCACGTAGTGTTTAAACTCCCTGCGGACGGCGGCTCTCTGCTCCGGCGCCTCCGGGAACGAGACCTTAAAGTGCTCAATTAAATCCGCGTGTTTCACTTTGCCCCCGCTCGCCGTCAGAAAGCCGAGCAGCGCCTCTCGGGTGCACTCGGACGCCATTGTTAACCGCTCGCTGTGGTTCCCGTGAAAGCAGCGACGCTCCACGTCAACATGAACTAAAGTAAGCGAATCAAGGAGACCCGTTCATGTGGCGCGTGAGCGAGCGCGAGAGCTTTTCACTGCGTTGTATTTCTAGCGTTCTCCGCCTCCTAGCAACCGAGTGTCGGAAACGGACAGCCGCGGACCGTACCATTTCTTTTGTAGGGGGGTTAATGGTTGAAACCTATGGTTAAAAGCCGTTAAAAAACGTTATTCGTGTCGTCTATGAACTGCTAAACCTTTTATTACGGACACGTTCAAACGTGATTGCGTTTGAAATTAAATGTAATACATTCTATAACATTTTAGTTTAGCCCCTTCTGAATTAAACGGTCCTCGAGGGCCATACCAGGTTGGCACTGAAGCGTGAACAGAGAGCTGAAATCAATTTAGAGTGAACGTGTCCTTGTGGATAACGATGAGTCATGAGTCATGTGTGAACTGTGTGTTTTGGGGGAAAACATGAACAGTCAGGTAGACCATGAACGCGTCACTGGTATTCCAGGGGGTCATGGGAAGTATGCTAATACAGAGCTATCAGGAGTTTGATTGGTTATCTCAGAGCTCAGTGGCTTTATGATCACTTGTGCTGGTTAATCTACACATTTATTCTATGGACCCCCCTAATGTTAAAGATGGCATTGATATTGCCATAGTTAATGTACTTTTCTGCACTTGTTTTGTAATCACTTTATCACACAGAACAACAAATAAAAGCATGTGATTGATGGACACTATGAACAAAACAAATGTATATAAAAGAACTTCTAATTAAATATAGAAGATCACCAGTAGACTAACTGCAAACCAATTATATATAATTAAAAGAAAGGTATATGAAGCATTTCCCTATAAAACAAGTTATAGCCTGCTCCACAATAACCCCTCTTAATCACCACTTATGAACCCTGAACACACACAGACTTTGGACTTATGACTCCAAAATGTTCCACTTTTCACACACACACCTTTCCAACCCTTTGGGACTGCCTCCACCTCCTGGAGATACCGGCAGTTTGACTGTTATTAACCCACATTTAGCGTGTAAAACTGACTGTATATCCTCTAAGGCTGCACAATTCTGGCCAACAAAGGTTTTAAGGGATAAATTAACAAAGCACTGCTTTCACATCCATGTTGTGCTACATTCCTGCTGAAATAAGACGGGTCCTTCTTCACAGCGTATCTCTTCCAAGCTAAAATTTAAATCGTACCAAAACCCAAAATTAAGTCAACATTTGGATCTCCCCCTGGTGGTTGTTTTTAGAGCATGCATTATAAACATTAATATATCCCATTCAGTCTAATCGTGGGGAGCCAAAACCATGATCGCAATTAATATCTTTCAAACAACTCCAACAGCTTTAAAAGAGACACATCTTTTCATCCCAGTCTAAAGTGGTTGGTTCCCATTGTGTCGAGCTGCTTCTGTTTTAGTGAACATATCATATTCACTCATCTATCTTTATCTATTCAGTTTTTATTTGATACAAATCTAAAAAAGTAAATCATTGAACACCGCTCAGTCGGAGCATCGTTGTGCCGTTTGTTTCAAAGACTTCAGAGCAGGAAGGATGTCGTCCAGGAGACTCACTCCTGAAACACACATCGGCACGTTTCACATGTTTTTGCATCTTGTGACTCTCCGTATATGTTCTATAAGCGTATCTTTGTGTGTTTACATGTATTGTTTGTGTTTCATATTCACCCAGAGTGTGTAAGATATCCACGGTGAGGGCGTGGAAAGCTGGGAAGAACTCCTCGTGCTGCTTCACTTTGACGATGATGCTGCAGAACAGAGCGGTTTGGATTAAAGCCCGACAGGAACCACAGACCCACAACATGCGACGTGCTCTCCGCGTGCGACTACCTGTCGATGTCAGCGTCTCCCAGCAGGCGTTGGATCCCAGCAGGGTGCTCGGTGGAGGACACCAGTCGGGCCACCTGGTTCACCACCTCAGCAGGAGAAACCCTGCTGTCTGACACAGAACCACAAACCTACCGGATGACTACGGTCCAAACCCCTGCAGACTAAAGAACACGTAGAGCGTGCAGCTGGTACCTAGCTGCAGAACATCTCGGAGGTTCCTCAGGCTGTTCGTCATCACTCCCAGACGGCCGTAGACCTCGTTCATACGCGGGTACACTCCAGTGAGGGAGGTCACGTCAAACAGCTTCTGGAAGTGAGACACCATGGAGCCCAGAGTGTGTCGAGTGGGACTCCTGAGCACCTAGCAGCACCAAGCACAGCACAGAAAGGCCTCAAAGGTCCAGAGTGGCATCTCGTAGTGAAGCTACCGGTCACAACCAACTGAAGGTGGTTCACACCGTACAGCATGCATATTGCCACTACCGTGAGCAAGTGGTGCACACCTTCTCATCCTCAGCAGAGGTGTTTTCCAGCATGGTGTCCACCAGCAGCAGCATGTCCTCCACCCTCACTGCTTCGGCAGCATCATGGCCGCCTTCACATGGCTGCCAGGGCATCAGTCTGGCAGTCAACTTGTTTAAAGCTCTTTGCAGATCCTACAAACACATTGAAGAATTCGAGTCAGCGGAACATCTGGAAAAACATCCTCGAAGGTTCTTTTCCAGCTGCATCAACTGCTTCCTGGAGAAGGATCCGCTTCCTTTTCTGGTGGTGTTTACCTCCAGTAGGCGGAGCTGCTGGGCCCAGACCTCCAGTGTGGGGAGGAAGGTCTGAAACTCAGCCAGGTCCAGACCAGCAGAGGAGGGTCTCTGTCTGTGCAGTCGTAACGGAGCGCTGGGATTGGTCACAACGGCTCTGATGTCATTCAACAGCTGGGACTCAGGAGGGGAGATCAGTTAGTTTTGAAGTTAGAAAGAATAAATTAAATATATTCAGACCGACATGCTCACATGGTGATAGTGGGCACACAGACTGGGCTCACTGGCTCGGCCACTGGGGATCTCACTCATGTCCACTTCTTTTGGCAATCTGCAAAGAAGGTCGGTTCTAATTGGATCCATTACGGGATGCACAGGAAGCTCTCACAGCAGGCTAGAGGAACACGCACCTCGTCTCCAACTCCCGCTTCAGCTGCTGCACCTCCCGCTTCAGCGCTTCCATTCGACGTGTGCTTCCCTTTTGCTGTTCCTGGTACGCCTTGGAAAGAAATGCAGGAGCATGACCGACTGCTTCCAGGAGAACGCCTCTGAGAAGGAGTCGACGCTTTGTCAGCTCACCTCGAGGATGGTTTTCAAAGGTGGAGTAACCGCCTGCTGAGCCGCTGGAGTCCCTTCTGATGGACCCTTGACAGACCTGGGGTGAAGAGGAAGAGCTTCACGCCGCAGTAATCATCAGCCGTACCCGTCAAAGTGTTGAGAAACGCGTCAGCGTGCGGTACCTGAGCTCCTCCAGCAGCTGAGTCCTGTCGGTCTCATAGAAGTCGATCACATCCAACACTCTGCAAACAGAAGAACCGTCACTGAATACACACGCATGGATAACGTCGGGCTACTGTCGGTCCGCCGTGTCCTCACTGCTGGTCCGCTGCAGAGTTCTGCCGGCTGACTCGGTTGCAGATGTGCTGGAAGGCGTGGCTCTGGCGGGCCAACCGGCGCTCCTCTTCTTTGATGGTGAAATAGAGTTTCCTCTGCAGTCGAGCTGCTTCCTCCCTCTGTTGAGTCAGCTTCTGCTCCAGAGCCTGACTCTGTTTCTGGACCCGTGAAACACAAAGACACCCTTCATCTAGTAGTTCGTCTTCATGCTCCTGAGAAATACACTCTTTTACGCACATTAATAAACGACACAATGAATCCTTCATGTCCGCCTTCATACCCGAGCTTCTCGTTCGTCCTGCTGCAGTCGTTGCGTGTGGTCGTGCTGTTGGGCGGCCTTGCCGAGGTAGCGGTCCTCCAGGTCCTGGACTCGGGTCCTCACCAGGTCCAGCAGCCCCTCCAGCTCCGTGGCCCTCTGGGACTGCCGAGCGGCTCGACTGGTGTGCTCCCGAGCCTCCTCTCTAAAGACACGAGGGAGGTTCCTTCTAGTCTGGGATCTGGTTTTACTTTGGACTACGACTGTGTTCAGCCGTGTTCAGCCGTCTTCATTTCCTTTAGAAGAACTGGTATACGTGCTTTGCCTTTCTAACGGACATCATTGTGGTTTAAATGGTTCAATGGACGTCAGTGTTTACGGAGACCCATATGTTCATGATTATTGCAAAAGTGTTACTGCGTACATAATTGCAGTGCAAGTCCAGTTTACGAACATATTGCTCAATAACTCTCGGCGGGACCTTTTTGGTTAAATAAACAATAAATAAAAAGTGTTTGATTGATTATTTGTGCAGAAACTCAGTTTTCAGATCTGTCAATACAATTGTAGAATAATTTATTTAGTGGACATAATCAATTGATTATTTGAACATGAGGAAAATGTCATTCATTATTTTTTTATTTTGATTTGAGGCCGATTTAAAATAAGTTTTTTTCCTCCGATATAACACATTAGTCTTATAACTACAGTACTTATTTTGACTAAAGCTTATTATGGCCAGTATTGCAGTCCGTTGGCCAGCAGCTTCGTACCTGAGCTGGAGGACAGGTGCATCTGTGAGGCTGATTAGATGACAGGGGGACAGGTGGTCGACACACTGCATCTACATTATTAAGTAGACGGCCACGGTAATACATGCTGCAGGCACGTGCACACTGTTCTACTTCAATCTCAATCGCTCCATACACCATACGTTTCTAAATCTTCTGTGATGATTTATTTGTGTACAATTGTTAGATGAGACGGTTGTTTGGATACTAGAACTAGAAAATTAAAAATTGTGGTAATTGGAGAAACACAATTCAACAAACTACTGGTACTTAGCATAATGTCTTTATCTTGGGATAAGAATGGAAATATCAAAAGGGTGTGAAGACCTGGTTATGTTTGACCTACTTGAGTTGGTTGTTGGACTTGACGAGCTCCTGGATGAGAGCTTGTCTTCTCTCAGAGTCTGTGAGCATCGTCCTCAAAGTCATCCGGATCTCACCAGCTGACTTCTTGTCCAGCAGAACCAAATCTAAGGACACATGAGTATTCATATCCATCCCTAAAGACAGAACCATATCTAATGACACATGAGTCTAATGAGTATTCATATCCATCCCTAAAGACAGAACCATATCTAAGGACACATGAGTATTCATATCCATCCCTAAAGACAGAACCATATCTAATGACACATGAGTCTAATGAGTATTCATATCCATCCCTAAAGACAGAACCATATCTAAGGACACATGAGTATTCATATCCATCCCTAAAGACAGAACCAAATCTAATGACACATGAGTATTCATATCCATCCCTAAAGACAGAACCAAATCTAATGACACATGAGTATTCATATCCATCCCTAAAGACAGAACCATATCTAAGGACACATGAGTATTCATATCCATCCCTAAAGACAGAACCATATCTAATGACACATGAGTATTCATATCCATCCCTAAAGACAGAACCAAATCTAATGACACATGAGTATTCATATCCATCCCTAAAGACAGAACCATATCTAAGGACACATGAGTATTCATATCCATCCCTAAAGACAGAACCATATCTAAGGACACATGAGTATTCATATCCATCCCTAAAGACAGAACCAAATCTAATGACACATGAGTATTCATATCCATCCCTAAAGACAGAACCAAATCTAATGACACATGAGTATTCATATCCATCCCTAAAGACAGAACCAAATCTAATGACACATGAGTATTCATATCCATCCCTAAAGACAGAACCAAATCTAAGGACACATGAGTATTCATATCCATCCCTAAAGACAGAACCAAATCTAATGACACATGAGTATTCATATCCATCCCTAAAGACAGAACCAAATCTAATGACACATGAGTATTCATATCCATCCCTAAAGACAGAACCATATCTAAGGACACATGAGTATTCATATCCATCCCTAAAGACAGAACCATATCTAATGACACATGAGTATTCATATCCATCCCTAAAGACAGAACCATATCTAATGACACATGAGTATTCATATCCATCCCTAAAGACAGAACCATATCTAATGACACATGAGTATTCATATCCATCCCTAAAGACAGAACCATATCTAATGACACATGAGTATTCATATCCATCCCTAAAGACAGAACCAAATCTAAGGACACATGAGTATTCATATCCATCCCTAAAGACAGAACCATATCTAATGACACATGAGTATTCATATCCATCCCTAAAGACAGAACCAAATCTAAGGACACATGAGTATTCATATCCATCCCTAAAGACAGAACCAAATCTAATGACACATGAGTATTCATATCCATCCCTAAAGACAGAACCAAATCTAAGGACACATGAGTATTCATATCCATCCCTAAAGACAGAACCATATCTAATGACACATGAGTATTCATATCCATCCCTAAAGACAGAACCATATCTAATGACACATGAGTATTCATATCCATCCCTAAAGACAGAACCAAATCTAATGACACATGAGTATTCATATCCATCCCTAAAGACAGAACCAAATCTAAGGACACATGAGTATTCATATCCATCCCTAAAGACAGAACCATATCTAATGACACATGAGTATTCATATCCATCCCTAAAGACAGAACCAAATCTAAGGACACATGAGTATTCATATCCATCCCTAAAGACAGAACCATATCTAATGACACATGAGTATTCATATCCATCCCTAAAGACAGAACCAAATCTAAGGACACATGAGTATTCATATCCATCCCTAAAGACAGAACCAAATCTAAGGACACATGAGTATTCATATCCATCCCTAAAGACAGAACCATATCTAATGACACATGAGTATTCATATCCATCCCTAAAGACAGAACCAAATCTAAGGACACATGAGTATTCATATCCATCCCTAAAGACAGAACCATATCTAATGACACATGAGTATTCATATCCATCCATAAAGACAGAACCATATCTAATGACACATGAGTATTCATATCCATCCCTAAAGACAGAACCATATCTAATGACACATGAGTATTCATATCCATCCCTAAAGACAGAACCATATCTAATGACACATGAGTATTCATATCCATCCCTAAAGACAGAACCATATCTAATGACACATGAGTATTCATATCCATCCCTAAAGACAGAACCATATCTAATGACACATGAGTATTCATATCCATCCCTAAAGACAGAACCATATCTAATGACACATGAGTATTCATATCCATCCCTAAAGACAGAACCATATCTAATGACACATGAGTATTCATATCCATCCCTAAAGACAGAACCATATCTAATGACACATGAGTATTCATATCCATCCCTAAAGACAGAGTATCTGCAAACTCCTCAAAACAAAATGTAAAAAGTTTGATTTGTTAACATTGTAATGTCATCAGGACAGAAGTAAAGTATAGACATGCAACTAATGCCACCAAGCTGCAGGTTTCCATAGTAATAACAACATGGAGCAATCAGAGAACAGTATCAATGATCTAAAACATAGGAATCATTGACTCTCACCTGGAATATTCTTATTCTCTACAGGATCTGCGAAATGCACGGGCTTGAATCCACGATGCTGCAGGAGTGTGTTCACGTCATCCCATTGGACCTGCTCCTGCTGAAATACAGACGGGATCAATGAGACCACAAGCATCACGGAGCGATGGGCCCGTGGAGGCTCTGAAGTTACCTGCAGCTGCCTGCTAGTCCACAGATAAACATAAGTCTTATTGTTTGGTTGTAAACAAGGAGATGTGCTGCTGCCCGTGTCCATTGTTAAATGTGCTGCAGCTTCCTGAGCCTCGGTCCACCCAACCAGTGATCAGCTGTCTGCACCACTAATGCACCACAGGGGTGGATCCATTGTTCCTGTCAAGGCTCTGGTGGACTTGATCACGTGACGCTGCTCATGTGGACTCACCTGGGCCATCGTGTCCCCCTCTGCAGGAGACAGGACACAATGCATTATCATATATATCTTATTACAACGCGATTCATTCCATGCGATGCTGACCCCGACAAACAATAGCATTCAGGAAGTATTCCGGTGTACGAGTAGCCAACCCAGAGACTTCCACCTTAAAATATCAATAAAGTTCGTCATCAATGAACAGAAATGACGGAATATCAGTCGATCAACTAATGTGACGTTGCTTTAATATAACGTTAGCTAACGCTATGCACAAACAAGATAACGTAACGTGACGCCAGTAGTTACGTAGCTAGCTCCGTTAGCTTCTGTAGCTAACAAAGGGGCGTTTCCGCCGTTAGCGGTGTATCTGCTAAGTCACCGGTACGGCGGTAATTACTCGGTGAGGTACGGCGTGTTGGAGTTGCCGTTACCAGGTAGAGAGCTCTCTGCGACTGCGCAGCAGCAGCTGGTGGACAGCAACAGGCGCTACGGGTTAGCTACTTCCTCCATCTTTCCGCGACAAGCACATTCAAACCAACGCGCTGTGACGAATTCGTAGATAACCAATGGGATGCGGCTGTTTGGGTAGTCCCGCCCTTCTGTGCTGTGATTGGCTAGAAAGGGTTCCTTTTTTTTAAAGACAATATCATATACAATACACATAGGACAAGGACACATAAACTAACTTTTATGAGATTTTTAGATTTTCTCAAAAAATGTGTAGTTGTACAGCTTTCCATTGAGTCAAATAGTTGATTGTAAAAAGGATTTATTTTTTTAACAGTTTTCAGAAAACAAAGAAACAATGTCCTTGTTATTCCAAATGTTCTTTTGATGTAGTGAGAAATACAAGGGAGAGCAAGCCAACAGCATCTGCTTATGAAAGTTTGACAATTTGACTATGATTTGACTAATATTATAATTACACAATATAATAAAGTACAGCTCTAATTTAGGATAATACCTCATTTGGGATAACATTCAATACAGATGATGGGTTTTTAATCAATTGACAGAGCCAACACATGTTATGTTTTGTTAAGAGTTAATGAGTCCAGGAGATTCAACCCACCACATTGATTTGCGTTCATTATTACATATAAATCATTACATAATGACACCGTGACCTCCCCCATTGGTTTCTAGGCTTCCGTTTTGAAGCCTCGAGTTTAACATGTTGCCATTCGTCATCATTCAATTCAATTCAGTTTATTGACCTTATTATCATCTTGACCTTTTGCAAACAGAAGCGCCACGAGAGGGTGGAGCCAACATTTATAATCTTCATTTATTTTAATACGTCAGACACTTAGACCTGTTGAAGGGGGCCAGACTTAGACCTGTTGAAGGGGGCCAGACACTTAGACCTGTTGAAGGGGGCCAGACACTTAGACCTGTTGAAGGGGGCCAGACACTTAGACCTGTTGAAGGGGGCCAGACACTTAGACCTGTTGAAGGGGGCCAGACACTTAGACCTGTTGAAGGGGGCCAGACACTCAGACCTGTTGAAGGGGGCCAGACACTTAGACCTGTTGAAGGGGGCCAGACACTCAGACCTGTTGAAGGGGGCCAGACACTCAGACCTGTTGAAGGGGGCCAGACACTCAGACCTGTTGAAGGGGGCCAGACACTCAGACCTGTTGAAGGGGGCCAGACACTCAGACCTGTTGAAGGGGGCCAGACACTCAGACCTGTTGAAGGGGGCCACACTCAGACCTGTTGAAGGGGGCCAGACACTCAGACCTGTTGAAGGGGGCCAGACACTCAGACCTGTTGAAGGGGGCCAGACACTTAGACCTGTTGAAGGGGGCCAGACACTTAGACCTGTTGAAGGGGGCCAGACACTCAGACCTGTTGAAGGGGGCCAGACACTTAGACCTGTTGAAGGGGGCCAGACACTCAGACCTGTTGAAGGGGGCCAGACACTTAGACCTGTTGAAGGGGGCCAGACACTTAGACCTGTTGAAGGGGGCCAGACACTTAGACCTGTTGAAGGGGGCCAGACACTTAGACCTGTTGAAGGGGGCCAGACACTTAGACCTGTTGAAGGGGGCCAGACACTCAGACCTGTTGAAGGGGGCCAGACACTTAGACCTGTTGAAGGGGGCCAGACACTCAGACCTGTTGAAGGGGGCCAGACACTCAGACCTGTTGAAGGGGGCCAGACACTCAGACCTGTTGAAGGGGGCCAGACACTCAGACCTGTTGAAGGGGGCCAGACACTTAGACCTGTTGAAGGGGGCCAGACACTTAGACCTGTTGAAGGGGGCCAGACACTTAGACCTGTTGAAGGGGGCCAGACGCTCCTTGATTCCTGATTTCAAAGTCTTATTCCTTAGGACACCCCCCACTTAGGATCAAGCTACACACTTCCAGGTATATTTCTTTCTTCAATATCCAAAGCACATCCATAATCCTTGAAAAGCAAAGACGCCATACGAAATGACTGTAACAGCATTTTATTAAATCATTAGCTCAGTGACTTGACTCAGTTTCTACATATTTTATATTCATAGTTTTCATGCTTTACAGGAAGAGCTCATGCATTAGACCCCCACAGTCTTGCAATATTTTTTTTGGGGGGGGAAATCAATAACAATGCATGAACCCATCAGAACTGTGGAGGCTTACCAAGCACCAGCATATGGACAGGTAGGAACAAAAATACAGCGGACCATATTTGACCATTCATCCATTCACTTAATAAGTAATACTTTCCCTTTTTAAAAAGTGCATATACCGTGGAAACGTAATAGACGGCACCTCCAAAAACCCTGAGGGCCCGAGTCTGGAGCCAGGACTGCTGAGACAGGAACAGGTCTGCACATGCTCGACGGTGAGACGCAGTCGGCGAGGAAATAGAAGCAGAAAGAACACACATTGAAAGTATAGAAAGAAAAGAAGGCATATTAAAAAGTAAATAGGTTAAAGATGCCCTGTGTGTGTTTGAGGCTGGAGGTTTACATCCCGAGGACTTTTACAGCAAATTATGTGAAAGTCTGAACGTTACGCAGAAATACTTTTACAAGTAAAACCCAGCCGTGAATACCAGCCGGATCAGGACATGAAATATTGATCACTTGTTTGGTTTTGAAGTAGAACATCACACATAAAACATCACGTCATCACGAGCAGTAGAGGCAGAATACAGGAATATAAAACTACACAGAAAATATGCTGACATCATCTTTGGTGAGCTTTTACTGGTGGTCATGGCGACGGAACCGCGAGCCGGTTCTGGGTCACTGGAGTCGCTGCATAGGGACCGTCGACATACTCGGACATGCGTGTTGAGGTTCGTTGCATAAGCTTGTTACCCTGATCCTGGGCGCACGTGAGGAGAGACGTGTGAACCAGATATTCATCTCACGTGTGCCATCCAACGAGAGGAAATGACCCCCAACTACAAAGGGTCAAAGGTCGTGAGGAGACGGGTTCAACCACCACGGCCGAACGCCCGTCAACAACAATCACCGCCGTTGTCGAGGAGAATATTTCCAGAATCCTAAAGACTCTTTTAACCGCCGGGAGACAATATTTAGTCGGAAGCTTGAATGACCTCAATTTGTACAATGTGGACTAAAATAAAAAATATGTATTCACCACTTATATCGGTATACACGTATATTAATGTTTCTCTCCAATAGTTCTTAAATTCATACAAAAATAAACATTCTATGTTTTGCTTGTTTAGTTAGAAAAGTATGAGGCCATGTCATTGCTAGCTCTACTCATACGTGGGGCTAATTTGACTTTGAACCATCTTCATGGTGACATCAATAATTATCATTATTATCACTTTAACAGAACGAGCAACATTTAAAAGAGAAATAACACTAATATATATATATCATTATATTAATATATATCTTATCAATATATTGATATAGATACAGCAAACTAAATGGGGAATGGGGGCAATCGAGAAGACGAGCACGCAGAATGAATAAAGCTCTAGCTTTAACAGAACAATTATTTTGGTTGTATTTCTTTGATTGACAGATGTGTCAGCCTATCACAGTCAGTAACTGTGGTCCTCCCCTTTGACCCCATTGTGACCTTGTGGTTACTTACAGTCACTGAAGTCTGTGTGTGCGTATCATATCATAGCAAAGAGAAACCACAGAAGGACATTCACATTGTTTACAACACTGATACTTGAGAACAAACCTTTTTACTGGAGACTTCCTATGAAGTTGGTATAAACACACATGCAAAATAAATGCATCACTGTTTTTTATATAAACAAGACCTATTAAAACTAACGATGCGATTTACAAGTTTCCATTCCCAAAGTCTGTTTTTACATGTTTCCTTTGTATAAAGTTGCATAACTGACTGAATAATAATCTTTTTGAATGTGCTGGCTGAAGGAGCATGAGGCTATACAAATGATATGTTACATCCATGGATGCTGACATCTGGATGTGGTGCCTCGTTCCAGTCAAACAGTCCACGACCACCCAGAGGGGCGTTAGGCCCGGACTCACATGGGGGGTGCAAACTGGTCCTGCTCTATAGGTTTCTTCACCCAGGCGCCCAGTCCGGCTTTGTGGAAGGCTCTGAAGAGCGCCTGCTTGGCGCCGTGGTACTCCGCCGCGGCCTGCTTGGCCTCGTGGTAGCTGCCGGGCGTCGCCGCTCGGATCCGCAGGGAGGAGGTCAGCTAGGGGTCAGGAAGTACACGACAACATGGTCTCAGCTGTGAAGTAAGACTTGCAGTATAACTTGAGTACTACGCATAACAAGTGGATTCTGATGGAACTACGTGATGCCGGGCTGTAGCCTTAAACCTCAGCTCAGCTTTACACCACTGACGGGTTTCCTAATTAATCTTTCATACTGGGAAGAATCATTTGATTGTGATAGGTGTGTGAGATGATCAGTTATTACAGGAGAGCATTTCTTTATGGAGAGAAGACAGAGAACCGCCCTGGAGGCTTTTCTTGAGGTCACTCTTCTCTTTCCTTGACACATCCAATCACCTGCCAGCTATGTTTTTTAAAAGGCCCGCCCCCTTTCCCAAAGAAGGACTGCTTCCCATCAGGCCCGGTCACCACTGCCATGTGTTGTGTAGTAATGCATGTACATGAAGTATCATCCACTCCCATCGGAGAGCAGCACTGGAGGCCGAGTACCTTGCAGTGCAGGCGCATCCAGCGGCCGTACAGCGCGTGCTTGCAGAGCCGGGACGGTCGACCCAGGTCGTCTTTCCCCGTGGTGGCGTTGATCACCTCTAAGCCTTGGTCTCCCACCGTCCAGTTCACACTGAAGTTGGGAGCTTTTCCCGGCTGACGAGCCTCCGCGTTGCTTATCCCTGTCACAGTGGACATTACCAAGAATGGAAGGCCAAATCCATTTCATAAAACACTCAAAAGGTTAGCGGGATGACAATCAGGGAGGACATTTTGATATTGCATTGAGGATCATCACACAGAGTCACCACCGACTCCACTAACAGTGTAATCGGTGAAAATCATCGTTATTCAAAGCGTGTTCCTCACCGCTGAGCAGCGGCCTGTTCAAGCTGAAGGACGGAGGCAGGTCCTCGATCTCGGTAATCCTCTGGTACATGGCTCTGGAGAGGTGGTCCGCGTGGTACAGGCTGCCCAGGATGATGCTGGAGAAGTAGATGGCCTCAGTGAAGTAGCTCATCAGAGAGCCTTGGAAGCCAACCACGTTCCACCTGAAGGGGGACACGTGTGTTCAATCAGGCTGAGAGCATTCAGTTCCTCTTCTTGTCCACCTCAGAGACAAAAGGTGTTCAATAAACCCCGAACATGCAAATCTGCAAACATCCACATGGTTCTCATGAAACCCCCAATCTCATTCCAGCTCAGAAGAGTCCTGAGCCTCCTGGAGATCCATCAAGCAGCCTAATCAAAGCTCCAGTGGCCTGATTGCAGCGCAACATCAAGATAATTCATCCTCTTTAACGATGCACATGGTCATCAGGGTTCCTAAGGGTCTGCTGAACACCTCAAGGGGTCTGGAGGGCTGTGTCTCTATGATGTACGATGACATCACCGACTCACACTGCTCATATTGTGTGTTTTACAACGGCATTTTAAAAAGGTGCACAGAGAAATGTTTAGACACTCATGGATCCAGATAAGCTTGGTGTTCCAGATCTGAGCATCCTTTCACGAACATCATTATGAGTCCACAGTCACAGATAACTCGGGTGTGTCCGTGTTAACAAATGTCCTTTAAATGGAATTAGTACATATGAAACGGAGGCTTCTACTGCATGCCCACAAAACACAGGTGATCTACGCTCAACGCTGTGCCTGAACGCACCGTGTGGCGGCAGCTCTCACTTCTTCATCGTGTGATGCATCACTCTCTCACATTGCTTGTGTTGCTTGTGACGGTCCATCCCAGTGTGTGTGCGAACAGGAAGTGAAACAACACACACACCTGGCTATCTTGTCACTGCAGGACATGGTGAGCAGCCTCTCGCCCTGAAGAACCCCGTCCCACGTCTGGATGGTGTTGGTGGAGCGCACTGGGATGGTGCCTTCGCCAGACTCGATCTTAGTGCGCAGCTGCCCGCGGGCCTTTCTGTTGGGGTGTCGATCCCCCTGGTCTGAGACGGGAAGCAAGAGCATGACAGACCCTTCAGGACCTCATGGTAATACACACTCATGCAAAGATAAACACTTTCACATGTTATTTAAGTCTTACATCTTCAGGCCATATGATATCGGGACCATTCCCAAGGCCATATGGCACATAGTGAGAACATGACAAAAGGTCCTATGTCGCCCAGTTCTACACATGTGCTCTCCAAGGGTCCCATGCTGGGTACCCTTTGGCATCCCTTAGGCAACAATAGTATTGGGTTAGGTCTAGGTAAAGGTCATGGCGTGGTTCCCCAGATCCAAATAGAACGTTATGGGAACCTCATAAGACTCATTGATACCAAACAAGTTCCTCCTTCAGCCGCTCACCCTCCATTGCAGCTTCATGAGGAGAGAAGATGCGGGCGTCTCCACAGGGGGAGGTGCTGATGTACAGGTGGAACTGGACGTTCTCCTTCAGCCTGAAGCCGTGTCTGTTGTCACACCTGGTGAAGACGGATGTCTGCTGCTCCTCCTCGTGGTTACTGGAGACACACATGTGCAATCAAGGGACTCAATGAACGACTCAATCAGTGTCGGTCGATGTTAGATAAGCAGGGGAAAAGAACTCTTTACTAAATAGTAGAAATAGCAAACCCATGTCCACAAGCCACAGGCTTCACACACCAGCCCTCACCTGAGGAAGTGATCCAGCTGGGAGTACAGGTACCTGATGAGCGAGCGGCGAGCCACGATCTCAGCATGGCAGTCATTGAGGGCCAAACCTCGATCGCTCATGTATTCACCATTGATGCACTTGGTTCCCGTGGACACGCAGATGACCTGGGCCTCCTTCACGTCTGCACCTGTACAAGAAGGTACGAGGATAGAAGTCTACAGCGGGGCGTGGATGTGGCGTCATCAAGTTAACCTGTTTTACCAACCTCAACCAGGCTAACGTTATATCATCTTCTAAAAGTCAGGGGATTCCAGGGCTCTGATGGTCTACAATGGGGATTCTCCCGGTGCTCTAGAGATATATAAGGTGGTGGAGGTGGACACAGAGCTGTAATAAGTCAATCTGTCCCAGTGGCCAACAGCGGTACTGCACTAATAACATCCCCAGTGGCTCAAAGAGCATTCCCTGTAGCACTCCATTATAAAATAGACATCTGTAAAGTCATGTTACTCTGAACTTAATGCTGAGTGGACAGAAGCTCATCTGGATGCAAAAGATCCTTTAAAAAAGAACCTCTTCATTTGTGTGAGAGGAAGAAAAAAGGTTCAGACTGGAGAAACTGGTGTTGGCTACGATGCGTTCCATAAAACACAAAGAGGCATCACAGAAAGAGAGTTGAGCTTCTCTCCATCACTCGACTCAGTGTAATGCTGAGCTGCTCCATCCCCTTCAAACACACAGCGATTACACCGACGAAAGAAAAGTCACCTGTTGTCATGACGACACCTGCCAATACTTTCCGTCTGGATTGTGGAGACGTGAAGTTGTCCGTCAGCTCGCTGAACTTGTCGACGACCAGGCGCGACACGGCGTCGGCCAGGACCTGAGAGGGCAACCCCCGAAAAACAATCGAGATGGCAGGAAGTAAAGTCCGTCATCACATTTGATGTGTTACGAATATGAGAACACGACAATGTGATCAAAATAATAATTATCTATATAATAATAAATATACTACTAATAACAATATAATATATATATAGTAATAATAATATAATGTATATAATAATAATATTAATAATAATATGTTATATATATATATAATAATAATATATTATACATATATTAATAATAATATAGTATATATATAATAATATTAATAATAATATAATTAATAATAATATAGCTATATAAATTCAAAATATTATTATTATTATCTGCACTGAGACTAGTATTGAATGCTTACATTAGGTGCAGTGGTGTGAATGACTGAGCAGCTTAAACAGGAAGTGCTCTGGAGGTAAAGCAGACCACTTGGAAGGCTGAGATGAACAGCACTCAGAGGGGGGAGGCCATTAAGAGAGCAGCTTTGGTATCAGTGTGCAGGGATTACAGGGATTAGTTCTCGTGTAAATAGATTCCTGGTTATTGAACGTGTCTCTCCTCGATCACTTTGTCAGGTTGGCCGTGAGCGCTGACAACGGAGACGCAGATCCAACCAGCATGCGACCAAACAGGCCGATGCCGGTTTACAAAGATTCCTCATAGGTGACTATTGTCCTGCCTTTCTCTTCCACTTTGTGTGACAGCTGTTGCTTTTGTTCAGTGATGTTAAAGGTCGATCAGGAAATGGGTTTGTGCCCAAATCAAAACAATGAATGTAATCATTATTATTTTATATATATATATATATATCTATCTTATGGAGAAGCCATGCTCACCTGCGGCAGGTGAAGCTGCAGTCCTTCTCTGGGAATGGGCTGCCTCGATGGAGCCTGATCCAGCTGCATGTTAAACAGAGCAGACAGCGCCGCCTGGGCCGCCCGGGCCTTGGCCAGCTTCTTGTTCCTCCCAGAACCCTGGAAGCTCTGAGCGTCGGCCGACACCGACATCACAAAGTTCTTGGCGTGGCTCTCCCCGCTCTCCGACACAAAGTCGTACTTGAGGCCCGGCCGTAACTCGTTGAGGATCATGACCGGATTCTTGCCGCTTGTCGGGGACATGAAGGTGGAGGGGACCGGAGGTAAGGGGGCCTGGACCAGGTTTGGGAGAGGGGAGGGTAGCAACGGGTACTCTATTCCCAGTGAGCTGAAGGAACCGTTACTGTTGGCCGCAAGGTAAAACGGGTCGTCCGCAGGAGCGGACGTCTCAAAGGCGTTAAAGAGCATGTCTGGAAAGTCCGCCTGGTCCGAGGTGAAGTCCGTGTGAACGGACAGAGTCCGGCCCATGGCCATGTGGGCTTCAGACGCATTGGGAAACTGGACGAAGGAGCGCAGGGCCTTCTCCGCTGCGTTCAGCTTCGCCTTCTTCTTGGTAGGACCAGAACCCTCAAAGAGCTGCCCGTTGACCTCCACCGTCATCACAAAGACGGGTGCGTGCACGGGCCCGGTCTGAGAGAGCAGCTTGTACTGCAGCCCCGGCTTGATCTCATTCAGCTGCATCAGGGCGTTCTTAGGCAGAATGGGCCCGGGGACCTTCTTACGCTTCTTGGGCCTGTACTTGGAATGCGCATGCCCGTTATTCCCCTCCTCTAAGGGACGCTTCCTCCCACCCCCAGCACTCCCATAGGGGAGTTGAGCGGCCTCGGCTGCAACCCCCTCTTTGGAGAAGAGGTTGTCCGAGTTCCGATTTTCCTTAACATCTGTGCTGCGTGAACCTGCGGTGCCCAGAAAGAGTAACTTACAACGCCTTCGTTGCAGGATCTTGTAAATGTAAAATTTAGAGATTCCTTTACGTCTCTTTGCAACTGAACAAGTGATGTGTGTTCCTTAATCAATACCTAAGTGTATTTCAAACATTCATTACTTCACGAAACACACAATTAGGACTAGTCTACAACTCATGGGGAACATTTTGATTAAACTAGGTTTGAGCAATGAAAATTGAACATAATAATCTGAATCAAGCAAAACATACATTTAAACTATGTTGCAGTAGTCAAATGGATCAAATGTATTTTTAAGCGTCTGTGTTTTTGGGAACACATATCACCGGGCCCCGTTAGCAAAGCTGATGGAACTTAATGTAAATTTCCATTTATAACATCCTCCGGCAAAAGCTGGATAGGTTACTCCTTTGGGTGCTCAGGACAGAAAACAAGCCCATCAATTGCAGGTTTAGAGCGGTTGTGGGGAAAGATGAGGGTGCAAAAAAGGTGTCAACTTCTACTGAGCCTGAAGAAAAATACCAGAGAAAGGACATCAACTTGTAGCATTTGATTGATTAAATACGTCCACTTCAGGCAGCAGCTTGCATTAATATACATTTAGATATAAAGACAAAATAGTACCTTGTGTTTATCATCAAGCACAGTTCAGGGAGTGTTTATAGCATGTACAACCTGCTGTAAGGGCCAACTACAGGGATGGGTTTCAATAACCGGATACATTTTGGATCTGGTTTTAAGAGCCAACAACCCCTTATTGAATCTTACATTCAGACTCTTTGAGTCTCCTTTAACTCTTTCTGACAACAAAAATAAATAAATGGTAACGTGTAAACACCCGGACTAAACATGTCCGATTGCCTGTGAAATGCAATATTTATTTAAGAGCTTTTATCATTTCTGATCATCCAGCACTGGGTCTGCTGGTGGAACAATGAGTGAGGACGGGGTTGATGAAATATGTGAAATATAACGCCTTAGAATTAGTTTAGTGTTTCAATTAAAAACATGGTCCACAAACCTAACCATTGATAAGGGATTAAAGAATAATGTACAAGTGCAAAAGAACCCCATCCCTATCCATTGTCTCCATAAGTCACGTTTCGCTTTATATATTTCATAACAATGTCGTCCACTTCCTCCTGATTTGAAGTGTAAAGAACAGCTGCGCTCGCAGCCAGTGGGCTGGAGGCAAAGTCCATAACAAGCAAGCTGAACTCAAACATGAGGAACACAATAGGCGATGGAGCCCGAGCAACAAGAGGGGAGCATGATTATGGGTCTGCAGGGGAAGGTATGCTTATTGTTCCTCCACTCAGCCACAGCAACACCAGAGCGGAGCAGAATGTCTCCTCATTAGGTTGAGAATCGGTGGGCCGACTTGGTCTGCCTATTGGTCCAGGTGTGTCTCGCCATGTCCAGTTGCAATGCCGGTACAACATGTGATACATGTGATTTCCTTTCTGACTGTCTGTTTACAGTCTGAACAAACAGTCCTTGAATAACCTTGAAGACTTTCCCTCATCTCCCTACACTGGGATAGGATTACTGCAGCGCCAACACAACACAGACGAGTTTAAAGAGTCCGTTCTGGACCAAACGCAACGATACAGCTATCGGGTTCAGGTCTTCAAGCACAGACTCCTTTCAGCACGCTCTGACAAACAGCCACATCCGCTTGATGCTCCATCGTATCGGGATGTTGGGCGAGGTCAAATAAACTGAACTGAATCATCTGCGTACATACGTAGCCAACTCATCAAACCACGCATCCTCTCCCCGTGGATCAGCGGTCAGAAGCAACGACCGGCACACGACTGGTGTCGGATGAGAGTAAAGATTTGTGGTAACTTGTTGTGCTTGCTGCATTTTTACGTCCCCTGGAATCTTGACGTTTCCATCTTTTCCATAAGCTCCATCCAGCTTATCATAGACCTACGTTTCAAACCCAGAGGTGTCTCTCAGAGGGCTTTAGGGAGCTTTTTGTTAAGAGCGAGGGGACAAGCTTACACAGAAATCTCACAGTAGATACACCCGGACCCCGGGATTAAGCTCTGATCCGCCTCCTGAGCCGGCCAAAGGGAATCGGGGGGTACATTCTCAAGGACAGTCCGACAGTAATACAATGCAATGAGATATTTAGGCTCAGGATTGTGTATTTCCTAAACCTATACGTATGCATGCCTCACACAAGAATAGAAGATGAAAAGGTTTTCGTCAATGCTTTTGGTTCAGATATGAAATGTATGTCTTGGTTAGGCTTGAAAGGGTTAAATGGACTCACTCATGGTTTGGACTTGGCCCCCCTCGGCGGTGAGCGGCCTCTGTTGGTGTCCAGGTATCCGATCTCCCACTCGGCCTGGAGGAAACACAGAATGAATCTCACCTCATTACCACACAGAGTAGAAACCTTTGTTACATTAAATAACAGAGCCCAGAAATACAGTTCATGTTTAGGAAATACTAAGAACGGAATTATACGCCGATAAGACCTCCTCCATAAAAACAATGTGACCCAGGGGACCGCTATCGTGGTCCAAGTAAAACCAAGTCAACATTGACTTATTTCTCCATGCTTTTCAATACGTATTTCATACATAAGTTACAGACACATTGTACGTAATGAACGTGTCAGTTGCACTCCTTCATTCATAAGCAGTCTCTTAGTAATGCAGAGATCACTCCGTCAGCTGATTGGGGGCGTGTACGATGAATGAACCAATCGGAGGCGGAGCAGTTCTGTAAGCCAATCAAATCGTGGCTCTCTTCTTCTACACCACCACCAGGGTCTGGACTCCAGGGGGGTTCTGAGGGATCAGGATGGATGTCATGTGACTACTGATACCAGCAACCTTGTCGCAGTTTAACAGCGGTTTGTATGAAATCTATTAGCCTCCACACAAACAAATGAATCATCTTAAATTATTAGGGAAGATGTGCTAATTTCATTGAGGGGCTTAATTAAAAGAGTACTCGACTGAAACAGCGTTAAACTCCTGTAACATTGTCTGACTCATGGTTTAACAAAAAACAAAGAAAGATCAGCAGTCAATGCTGGTTTTTAATATTCTGCTTCATGGTAAGAACCTGGAACATTTCCCATGATTCACCTTGGTTGTTGTATCTGTCATCAGCAATATTTCTATAGTTTGTGAATGTACCCACTTTCTTTTGATTTATTTCAGTGTTTCTCTTCTACAGCATCAGCACCAGGAGCAGCATTGTGAAACAGGTTCACAATATATATTCATCTACAAGTGAGAAGACCTCAATTAGAGCCAATGAAATGGCAATCCAGCTTTCCTCTGGGAGGACAGAGCGAAGCTGACAGGAAAGCTCCATACTTCATACACTGTAATCAGATATGGCCTCCTGCTGTGTGGCTGCACATCAGACAATGTTATCAGGCTGCTCCGGCTCCATTGAGTGGGACGAGAACAGGAACAGGGCTCAGGTTGCCTTTCTCAAGATAATGGAAGAAGCAAATGGACTCAGAGGAAGTGAAGTTATCAGCACAGAACCTTTTGAGTTTTGTATTGATGCTCATTCACAACCCTTGTTTACCTCATACGGACACATACAGGGTGTTTGATACAGAGTCGTACTCCTCTGATCCGGTTTCAAAGGTTTAGAATCAGCTGTGACAACGAACTGAATACAAACAGAACAATTCAGACACCAATAGTTTGGGCCTTAAAGGAAGAAGAATGACATGATTCCAATGTCTATGTATTGGTTGTCCCCACAAGGGTGCATGACAGGGAGGATACTGTTGAATTACTTTCATTATTGGACTAAAGAAGAGGGTTGAACTGTGATTAGATGAGCTGATGTCCAACAGTGCTAACCCGAGACTAACCTTCTAGTTCTGTTGGGAAGTCTTGAGAACAGCACGTCGACGGGTAATTACAGCTTGTTGGAGACACTGAAACAGGAAGCTGTTCCTGTTATTGACACTGACCCCTAACCTTCTGAAACAGGAAGCTGTTCCTGTTATTGACCCTGAACCCTGACCCCTAACCTACTGAAACAGGAAGCTGTTCCTGTTATTGACCCTGAACCCTGACCCCTAACCTTCTGAACCAGGAAGCTGTTCCTGTTATTGACCCCTGACCCCTAACCTTCTGAAACAGGAAGCTGTTCCTGTTATTGACCCTGACCCCTAACCTTCTGAAACAGGAAGCTGTTCCTCTTATTGACCCTGACCCCTGACCCCTAACCTTCTGAACCAGGAAGCTGTTCCTGTTATTGACCCTGACCCCTAACCTTCTGAAACAGGAAGCTGTTCCTGTTATTGACCCCTGACCCCTAACCTTCTGAAACAGGAAGCTGTTCCTGTTATTGACCCTGACCCCTAACCTTCTGAAACAGGAAGCTGTTCCTGTTATTGACCCTGACCCCTGACCCCTAACCTTCTGAACCAGGAAGCTGTTCCTGTTATTGACCCTGACCCCTAACCTTCTGAAACAGGAAGCTGTTCCTGTTATTGACCCTGACCCCTAACCTTCTGAAACAGGAAGCTGTTCCTGTTATTGACCCCTGACCCCTAACCTTCTGAAACAGGAAGCTGTTCCTGTTATTGACCCTGACCCCTAACCTTCTGAACCAGGAAGCTGTTCCTGTTATTGACCCTGACCCCTAACCTTCTGAAACAGGAAGCTGTTCCTGTTATTGACACTGACCCCTAACCTTCTGAAACAGGAAGCTGTTCCTGTTATTGACCCTGACCCCTAACCTTCTGAACCAGGAAGCTGTTCCTGTTATTGACACTGACCCCTAACCTTCTGAACCAGGAAGCTGTTCCTGTTATTGACACTGACCCCTAACCTTCTGAACCAGGAAGCTGTTCCTGTTATTGACACTGACCCCTAACCTTCTGAAACAGGAAGCTGTTCCTGTTATTGACACTGACCCCTAACCTTCTGAACCAGGAAGCTGTTCCTGTTATTGACACTGACCCCTAACCTTCTGAAACAGGAAGCTGTTCCTGTTATTGACCCTGACCCCTAACCTTCTGAAACAGGAAGTTGTTCCTGTTATTGACCCTGACCCCTAACCCTCTGAAACAGGAAGCTGTTCCTGTTATTGACCCTGACCCCTAACCTTCTGAAACAGGAAGCTGTTCCTGTTATTGACCCCTGACCCCTAACCTTCTGAAACAGGAAGCTGTTCCTGTTATTGACCCTGACCCCTGACCTTCTGAAACAGGAAGCTGTTCCTGTTATTGACCCTGACCCCTAACCTTCTGAAACAGGAAGCTGTTCCTGTTATTGACCCCTGACCCCTAACCTTCTGAAACAGGAAGCTGTTCCTGTTATTGACACTGACCCCTAACCTTCTGAACCAGGAAGCTGTTCCTGTTATTGACACTGACCCCTAACCTTCTGAAACAGGAAGTTGTTCCTGTTATTGACCCTGACCCCTGACCTTCTGAAACAGGAAGCTGTTCCTGTTATTGACCCCTGACCCCTAACCTTCTGAAACAGGAAGCTGTTCCTGTTATTGACCCTGACCCCTAACCTTCTGAACCAGGAAGCTGTTCCTGTTATTGACACTGACCCCTAACCTTCTGAAACAGGAAGTTGTTCCTGTTATTGACCCTGACCCCTAACCCTCTGAAACAGGAAGCTGTTCCTGTTATTGACCCTGACCCCTAACCTTCTGAAACAGGAAGCTGTTCCTGTTATTGACCCCTGACCCCTAACCTTCTGAAACAGGAAGCTGTTCCTGTTATTGACACTGACCCCTAACCTTCTGAAACAGGAAGCTGTTCCTGTTATTGACCCTGACCCCTAACCTTCTGAAACAGGAAGCTGTTCCTGTTATTGACCCTGACCCCTAACCTTCTGAACCAGGAAGCTGTTCCTGTTATTGACCCTGACCCCTGACCTTCTGAAACAGGAAGCTGTTCCTGTTATTGACCCTGACCCCTAACCTTCTGAAACAGGAAGCTGTTCCTCTTATTGACCCTGACCCCTGACCCCTGACCTTCTGAACCAGGAAGCTGTTCCTGTTATTGACCCCTGACCCCTAACCTTCTGAAACAGGAAGCTGTTCCTGTTATTGACCCTGACCCCTAACCTTCTGAAACAGGAAGCTGTTCCTGTTATTGACCCTGACCCCTAACCTTCTGAAACAGGAAGCTGTTCCTGTTATTGACCCTGACCCCTAACCTTCTGAAACAGGAAGCTGTTCCTGTTATTGACCCTGACCCCTGACCTTCTGAAACAGGAAGCTGTTCCTGTTATTGACCCTGACCCCTGACCCCTAACCTTCTGAACCAGGAAGCTGTTCCTGTTATTGGACTGTGAGCGAATCGGACTGTGAGCAGGAGCAGGAAGACCTGAACCCCAGAAATACGGTGCTATAGGTATCTGTTCAGAGATGGTCCTCCTGGTCTTATGACTGCACTCAAACCAGCTTTGGAGGAACATAACCTTTTAATGGCACTGTGTATGGAACGTTATGTGTTGAGCAGTGATACAAAGCGCCGTCAACCAATTGGAACGACGATGAGATGGTGGAGGATAAACAGCCGGCGGCGTGTATTAAAGGAATCCGTGTTCTCCCATCCACGACGCACGGAGAATACGTTTATCAGACAAGCGGGACGAAATAAATGAAACTGTATCCACGCCGCCTCAGATCATGCATCACAGCACACTAACCAGCCCAGAGACAAGGCTGAGGCTAAAGGTTGGGAACAGGCTTGATATAGAATAAATAAATCATTCACCCGGTCACGTTACTTCAAGTGAAAACCAAGCGAGGGGCAAACGTAGATGTGGTGGAAACACGTGCATTTATCTTCCTTTAAGGTTGAGACAAAAACAATTCATTCATACACTTTAACATTCGTTTAAAAGTGAAGCTTAAACCTGCATTCTGTCTCATGGCCTGCAGGGGGCGACTCCTCTGGTTGCTAAAAAACTAAACTACTCCTCACTAAATGATGACTTAAAAAAATTAAATTGACCATTTTTGATTATGGGCATCGCAGCAATTTTGAATTGGAGAATTTGCAAATTCGGCACTCTGCCACATTAATAATTCTGGTTATATACGTACTGACGTTAACCGATATCTAATGTTACCTGTACGTCACTAATCACAGCCCAGTGCACCTCTCTCGATCCGTTAAACCATTCATTCAGTTTATCATTGTCAGCATAGCATTACATCAGCATTGTTCAATCATAATTGTACCAATAAATAAATATAACAAGTTAGCAAAGATCAAATAAAACAAACTATGTTATGGCTCCAACAATATATTATATTAGAAGTGGATTTTCATGATTCACCTACATAAGACGAAAACTAAAAAGAAATCAATGTGAAACGTGGTCTTTGGTAAATGATCCACTGTTAAGGGGGGGGGGGCGTATCGGGAGGCCGGGGACAGGTGATGAGTTGGGACAGAAGGGACACCTGGAGGGACAGTCACATCTCGTTAAAGACACTGGGGAGAGCCAGCCTTCAATAATCAAATATCAGGTGGGTATTGCACCAAAAGACTAAATGTAATTCAACTCAATAAAACAAAATGAAGACGTGTCAGTGAGACCACGCGTGACCTTTTCAGCGTGGCGGGCTGCTCCTCTCTGGAGGGTTCTCACCTCCTCATCTGCCTAATGTCACTGTGCAAACCCATCGCATCCAATCACACGAGGACGTGAACGAATATGACGGGAGGTGTAAAGCCTCATATTGTCTCCATGCACCACGACATCAGTGGGAGAAAACAATCTAGTAGAGGAGGCCGGGGTTTGTTTTTTACAGACCAAAAGAAAGACAAAGCTGTCGGTAATCAAGAGACGAGAGGGCTGTACCGACTGGCTCTAAGCCTCGTCATGAAGTCGAATGATTAGTATATCATTATCAATAACTTCCCAAGGACACATTCACGGGTAATCTTCATGACGGCTTTAATTTGCTGCGCGGCCCCAGTCGGTAGCTGGAGGGGTCAATGCTGTACCCATTCCACTCACTTAACCAACGGGGCCTCCATGCAGACCTTCTCCTTGGTGCCCTCTCCGCTGGTGGCCAAGGAGGAGGTAAAGCAATTAAGTGGATTATCTCCTTCCGGACGGGGGGAGAAGCCTCAGGGCCAACAACCACAGGAGTCCTTCAGGAAATACAGCTCACGTATTGAGTTCAAGGTCAAGGTAGACTCTTCAAACATCAGAGTTGTGAGATATTCAAGTGACTAGCGGTAGGCGTCATTATCTCTGGTCACTTCCTGTCTGAAGCCGTTGACGTGCACATGGTCACATGTAACAACCGCATTAGATCTCATTTGCATGTCTAGATGTGCTTCATACACATTAAAGAACAGTAAAGAACACACAACCTCTCACTGTTTATGTTTCCCACGCTGCCCTGCTGACCTGAACAGGGTGAACATGGACCGGGATTCAACGAGACCCCTAAAGGGTCCCTTTGTACATGTGCATGATAATAAATATTAGCAGAAAATTCAGCTAATATTTTCAAAGTAACATCTTGAATGCAGGACTTCTTCCTTGTGACATAGTGATATTTCCACTGTGCTCTAGTAAATAATGTAATCGTACACATAAGTTGCATTAGTATGAATGGTGTCGTAAACAGACCTAAATTTACCTGGTTAAACCAAACCCTGCTGGACTGTGATTGGCTGAAGGAGCTGGTTCTCCCATTGCAGTGTTACCCTCTGAGATGTCACATGACAAACTGCACCAGGAACCACTGGGTCAACGTAGCCAGCTAGCAACACAAGCTAGCTTCTTACTAGCTTGTTAGCGTTAGCTGGCTCGGTAGCCTTCAGCTAGACGGGCGTGTTTCACCCCCTTTGAGCTTAATGTTGTCTCTTCTGACCTGAGGGACACACAGGTCAGATCTTATGTGCCGGAGCACCAACCTCCTGACCTTCTAGGCCCAGTGTCCAGCTGATCTGTGGTGACAGGCTTTTTTTAGCTTGAGCTTATTCTTGATTCCAGTTCCCCCTTCGCGCCCACTGACCCTCCTCCACCTCATTCTCTCCACATCACTGTCCTCTCCACCCCGGTCAAGGCCGGGCCGGGTCCTCCGCTATCTCCCAGAGAGTGGTGGGGGGTGGGGGGGTTGAATTTCACACCCCATGGCATCAGGATTAGGGAGACCAGGAGCTGATGGACAGGCAGGTGGAGGTGGAAGGTTGGTGCAGAAGATCTACGAGACGATGAGCTCATTGTCAAGTCTGGCATTGAATCTGGCTTACATGTAAAGTCAATAATAGTCTGCCCTTCATGCTGTGTGCTGCCTCCACCTGTCAGTGAGGGGGGGGGGAGTCTGGGTTATCAGCAGAGCTTCGGGGGGGGGGTTTGGGGGGGAGTCTGGGTTAGACAGAGATCTGCGGTGGCGGTTTTGGGCCGACAGACACGTCCCTTGACGTCCACGCCTCACAGAGCACATCGGCTTTACCTCGTCTGAAATCCACTTTGGCTCCCAGTAGATTAAACTCACACTTCAGTTCATCTCACGACGCTTAGCGGGGACACGGGGGGGAGGGGCTTGCGCGTGAGAAGCCCCTCCCCCCCCCGAGTGGGGCTTCTCACACACACAACGCATGCTAAGTATGCACAATGCCTCCATTCTTTTTCCACACATTAATACTGTTTACCGCTCCACACATGAATAGCAGTTAGGCCAAATTGAATATTCCCGAGTGGGATAAAAAAGATGAAATATTGCAGCACAGCTGCTGTTTTGGCTTTTTTTTGTGGTGGTAGCTGGAATTTGAATTAATGTGAGCATTAAGTGCATTAATTACTTGTCTTCTGCAGTTAGTCTTCTGGTTAGCTGGTCTGCTTTTGGGAGGACGAGCTGAACCACGTCTCAGTTTATGCAGTTTATGCTTCTGCAAAGTGCATTTTATGTTAATAATCATTCATTTGACAAACGTCTGGCACAGTGAGAGCAGCGTGAAGGCTGTGATTCACATTATTATACACGGTTGATATTCATATGCTTTATTTTAGTAAAGGTATCAAAATATGTAAATATACTTCAAGTATGAAAGTAAAAGTACGTCCCCTTTGACTTATTATCAAGTATCACAGGATTATTATTACTCGTGCATTCCTTTAAAAACTGATGTTACTGCTGCAGCGCGGAGGGAACTATTGAACAATGGTTATTGTTTCAAGCCTGTTTCTTTGTGGATGGTTAGTTGCGGTTCTGAGGTCAAGAGGACGCCGCATGCTCGAGACCCGAGAAAGCCTGAGTTCTATTCTGAAAGTCTGTATTAAACATTAAATTCAGATGCTTTCTTCCTTTTAACTTTAAAGTATTGATATTGTCTAAAAGGTCCAGAATCCGTCTGGCTCTAAAATTAATGCACTTCATCTTCCCTTTGGTTTACTCTTTGTTATGGTTATTATGGTTTGCATTAAATAACTAGAATTGCATTATTTGACCCATTTCGTTGTGATGTTTCACTTTAAGTTGTGATTTAAACGTGTTAGTCAGCACACACTCTTGTGCTATTTACACAAAAAAGTTGATATTGAGCTAAAAGAAAGAAAAGATGAGCAGAAACCAGATATGAGAGAAGAGATGTCTGACAACAGGAAGTAGAGCAACAAGCAACAGGAAGTAGAGCAACAAGCAACAGGAAGTAGAGCAACAAGCAACAGGAAGTAGAGCGCAACAAGCAACAGGAAGCAGGAAGTAGAGCAACAAGCAACAGGAAGTAATCCTGCGCAGACCAACTGTGCGGGATAGCGGAGCACATCTTCAACTTGAGCTTGAGGATGGGGAAAGTACCACAGCTATGGAAGACATCCTGCGTGGTACCGGTACCAAAGACCCCGCGGCCCAAGGACCTCAACAGCTATAGGCCGGTGGCGTTGACATCCCACCTGATGAAGACCCTGGAGAGGCTGGTCCTTGTCCATCTCCGCCCCCTGGTGAGCTCATCCCTGGACCCACTTCAGTTCGCCTACCAATCTGGCATCGGGGTGGATGACGCCGTCATCTTCCTGCTGCAGAGATGCCTCGCTCACCTGGAAAAGGCTGGAAGCACTATGAGAGTCATGTTCTACGACTTCTCCAGTGCCTTCAACATCATTCAGCCTTTGCTCCTGAGGGACAAGCTGAAGCAGACCGGGGTGGAACACCACCTCACTGCATGGATCCTGGACTACCTCACCAACCGTCCACAGTATGTGCGGATACGGGAGTGTGAGTCAGATCGGGTGTCCTGCAGCACAGGGGCTCCACGGGGAACCGTTCTGGCTCCATTCCTCTTCTCCATCTACACATCGGACTTCAAACACAACTCTGTTAACTGCCACCTGCAAAAGTTCTCTGACGACTCTGCGATCGTCGGCCTCATCTCGGCCGATGATGACAGGGAGTACAGGGAACTGAACCAGGACTTCTTAGGATAGTGCCAGCGGAACCGCCTCCAGATCAACTCCAGCAAGACCAAGGAGCTGGTGGTGGACTTCCGCCGTGGTAAACGCTCTCCTCCAACACCAGTGAGCATCCAGGGACTGGACATTGAGATTGTGAAGTCTTATAAGTACCTGGGTGTTCACTTACACTGGACTGGTCTGACCACGCTCATGCACTCTACAAGAAGGGACAGAGCAGACTCTTTCTGCTGAGGAGACTGAGGTCCTTTGGGGTGCAGGGAGCACTCCTGAAGACCTTCGTTGACTCGGTGGTGGCATCAGCCATCTTTTATGGAGTGGTCTTCTGGTGCAGCGGCATCACAGCAGCTGACAGGAGGAGACTGGACAAACTGGTGGGGAAGGCCAGCAGCGTGCTGGGGTGTCCTCTGGATACTGTGGAGGTGGTGGGGGACAGGAGGATGATGGCCAAGCTATCGTCCCTGATGGACCACCCCTCCCACCCCATGCAGGGTACTCTGGCAGCGCTGCACAGCTCCTTCAGCCACCGGCTGATTCATCCCCGGTGTCTGAGGGAGAGGTACCACAGGTCCTTTCTCCTTCAGCCACCGGCTGATTCATCCCCGGTGTCTGAGGGAGAGGTACCACAGGTCCTTTCTCCTTCAGCCACCGGCTGATTCATCCCCGGTGTCTGAGGGAGAGGTACCGCAGGTCCTTTCTCCTTCAGCCACCGGCTGATTCATCCCCGGTGTCTGGGGGAGAGGTACCACAGGTCCTTTCTCCTTCAGTCACCGGCTGATTCATCCCCGGTGTCTGGGGGAGAGGTACCGCAGGTCCTTTCTCCTTCAGCCACCGGCTGATTCATCCCCGGTGTCTGAGGGAGAGGTACCACAGGTCCTTTCTCCCCCAGACACCGGCTGATTCATCCCCGGTGTCTGGGAGAGAGGTACCGCAGGTCCTTTCTCCTTCAGCCACCGGCTGATTCATCCCCGGTGTCTGGGAGAGAGGTACCGCAGGTCCTTTCTCCTTCAGCCACCGGCTGATTCATCCCCGGTGTCTGGGGGAGAGGTACCACAGGTCCTTTCTCCTTCAGCCACCGGCTGATTCATCCCCGGTGTCTGAGAGGTACCGCAGGTCCTTTCTCCTTCAGCCACCGGCTGATTCATCCCCGGTGTCTGAGAGGTACCACAGGTCCTTTCTCCTTCAGCCACCGGCTGATTCATCCCCGGTGTCTGGGGGAGAGGTACCACAGGTCCTTTCTCCTTCAGCCACCGGCTGATTCATCCCCGGTGTCTGGGGGAGAGGTACCACAGGTCCTTTCTCCTTCAGTCACCGGCTGATTCATCCCCGGTGTCTGGGGGAGAGGTACCACAGGTCCTTTCTCCTTCAGCCACCGGCTGATTCATCCCCGGTGTCTGAGGGAGAGGTACCACAGGTCCTTTCTCCTTCAGCCACCGGCTGATTCATCCCCGGTGTCTGGGGGAGAGGTACCACAGGTCCTTTCTCCTTCAGCCACCGGCTGATTCATCCCCGGTGTCTGGGGGAGAGGTACCACAGGTCCTTTCTCCTTCAGCCACCGGCTGATTCATCCCCGGTGTCTGGGGGAGAGGTACCACAGGTCCTTTCTCCTTCAGCCACTGGCTGATTCATCCCCGGTGTCTGGGGGAGAGGTACCGCAGGTCCTTTCTCCCCGCTGCTGTCAGGCTACACAAGCTGAGCTCCCAGTAGGCCACAAACACTTGAACACTTTGGACTTTGCACTGAACAGCACTTTAGCCCACCCACTGGTGCAATACTAATACGTTTAAGTACTTTTTAATTTTTTTAATTTTATATAATTTATTCTATTTCTACTCCGTCTGTATATATAATATTCTTCTTGTTTTTACTCGTTCATCTTATTTCTGTTATTATACTACATGTTTTTTACTTATTACTGTGAGCAATGCTGCCGTAATCCTGTAATTTCCCCACTGAGGGACTAATAAAGGATTATCTTATCTTATCTCATCTCTCTCTCCTCACAAACAGAAGGAGTACCTTAGTAACACAACCCTCCATCTCTCTCTCCTCACAAACAGAAGGAGTACCTTAGTAACACAACCCTCCATCTCTCTCTCTCTCCTCACAAACAGAAGGAGTACCTTAGTAACACAACCCTCCATCTCTCTCTCCTCACAAACAGAAGGAGTACCTTAGTAACACAACCCTCCATCTCTCCCTCCTCACAAACAGAAGGAGTACCTTAGTAACACAACCCTCCATCTCTCTCTCCTCACAAACAGAAGGAGTACCTTAGTAACACAACCCTCCATCTCTCTCTCCTCACAAACAGAAGGAGTACCTTAGTAACACAACCCTCCATCTCTCTCTCCTCACAAACAGGAGTACCTTAGTAACACAACCCTCCATCTCTCTCTCCTCACAAACAGAAGGAGTACCTTAGTAACACAACCCTCCATCTCTCTCTCCCTCCTCACAAACAGAAGGAGTACCTTAGTAACACAACCCTCCATCTCTCTCTCCTCACAAACAGGAGTACCTTAGTAACACAACCCTCCATCTTTCTCTCCTCACAAACAGAAGGAGTACCTTAGTAACACAACCCTCCATCTCTCTCTCCCTCCTCACAAACAGAAGGAGTACCTTAGTAACACAACCCTCCATCTCTCTCTCCCTCCTCACAAACAGAAGGAGTACCTTAGTAACACAACCCTCCATCTCTCTCTCCCTCCTCACAAACAGAAGGAGTACCTTAGTAACACAACCCTCCATCTCTCCCTCCTCACAAACAGGAGTACCTTAGTAACACAACCCTCCATCTCTCTCTCCTCACAAACAGAAGGAGTACCTTAGTAACACAACCCTCCATCTCTCTCTCCTCACAAACAGGAGTACCTTAGTAACACAACCCTCCATCTCTCCCTCCTCACAAACAGGAGTACCTTAGTAACACAACCCTCCATCTCTCTCTCCTCACAAACAGAAGGAGTACCTTAGTAACACAACCCTCCATCTCTCTCTCCTCACAAACAGGAGTACCTTAGTAACACAACCCTCCATCTCTCTCCTCACAAACAGAAGGAGTACCTTAGTAACACAACCCTCCATCTCTCCCTCCTCACAAACAGAAGGAGTACCTTAGTAACACAACCCTCCATCTCTCCCTCCTCACAAACAGAAGGAGTACCTTAGTAACACAACCCTCCATCTCTCCCTCCTCACAAACAGAAGGAGTACCTTTGCGCTCGGAGCGTTTCTTCCTCCTCCTCTTGCGGCGGACCAGGCAGCAGGAGTCCAGCAGGAGAGCCATGGCTCGGGTCCTCGGGCTCTGGTGTGCTCCTCACTCTCAGCCTGATGCCGAGTGGGGAGCACAGTGCGCCTCCACAACTTTAGAGGAGGAGGGGCAGCCAGTCTACCATGAAGCAGGCAGAGAGCTGGTAAATGGCTGTCAGATAAATGGGCTGGGTTCTCATCCCCTTCTGTCTCTTCCCTCTCCTCTCAAATCCAGACTGTGATGAACTTGATCAAATACCAAAAAGTGCCTTTTGAATAAGCATCTGCCTCGAGATGAGTGCTCAGAGGAGCGTACACACCGGAGGAAAAGAGCAACTCCATCACAGCATCAGAAATCACCATGGCGACGGATGAATAATAAAGCTAAAGAGTAAAGACTAATCAAAATAAAAGAGGCAATGTGAAGCTCCATATTTATATTTCAATCACCACAGATTATACAAATTACTCCTTTTAGAAGATGAAAATAATATAATAGTGCAGCTTCACACCTGAATGAAATAAATATTAAACTGTATGGCAACGACAAATCAGTTCAATTCATTTTTATATTGAAAGATTTTTCTAAAACTTTATGTTATGTATTGTAATTTTTAATCCAGCCATTATTTTATGTGAAACTACTTGAATGTGAATTCAATTTGAAAACTGACAATAGATATTGTTGAGATATTCAATTGAACGTTCTTTATTTAAGTTGTTTTACTACCTACAGATTTAAGTGATGTGGATAACTGTTTTTTTAAAGCTGCAAACATCGATATTTTTAAATCAAGAATGGATCAAAACATTGTTAAAACGTGACATTCTGTAGCTCACCTCAGCTCTAAAGATATTTATGGTCTTCCTCACTCGTTGTTTTAGGTTTACGACCAAAAACTTTCATCATCTGATTTTAATACAGCAGAATAAGCTCGATAGTGTTCATACTAATGTATCACAAGGTGTCAGTTCATCCTGTTGCTGCCCCCTAGTGGACATACATGTAAGTCCACACAAACAGACCGCCCTTCCACAAGTTGCACGGTATGAGCTTCCCACCTGCTCTTACTTCAACTGAGTTGTGTAACGTTAGAAACCAGAAAACATTGTGAGCTGAACATCTGTTGTTGCTTGATGAAAAATAGGATGACGGCATGCAGTGAACTCCACATGTTCAATGAAAGGCGTTGTGAGGTCAGCACTGCCCCCTGGTGGGCTGCAGGCACACTGCAACGAGGAGATACGAGCAGCTACTCAACTCCCCAGGTTTATGACGATGACAGAAGGTTAAATGAATATTAAACTTTAAGCTCCTCTTGAGGAAACACACCCTTCCCTCTGCAGACATCTGGAACAGTGGCATTAATAATAATAAGTAATGAGATTAATAATAATAACTAATGATAGGTATTGAGCTGAACAGCCACATCATGAATGTGAATAGTTACACCTGACCAGACAAAAGGTCTGCAATGAGAACGCACTGTGGGGTCCTTGCAGTACGCAATACACACTACACACTATGCAATACACACTACATTAATACACACTACACAATACACGATACACACTACACAATACATTAATACACACTACACAATACACGATACACACTACACAATACACGATACACACTACACGATACACAATACACACTATACAATACACACTACACAATACACAATACACAATACACACTACACACTACACGATACACACTATACACTACGCAATACACACTATACACTACACACTACACACTACACGATACACACTACACAATACACGATACACACTACACAATACACACTACACAATACACGATACACACTACACGATACACAATACACACTATACACTACACACTACGCAATACACACTACACACTATACACTACACAATACACACTACACACTACACGATACACACTATACACTACGCAATACACACTATACACTACACACTACACACTACACACTACACGATACACACTACACAATACACACTACGCAATACACACTATACACTACACACTACGCAATACACACTACACAATACACACTACACGATACACACTACACAATACATTAATACACACTACACAATACACGATACACACTACACGATACACACTATACACTACACACTACACACTATACACTACACACTACGCAATACACACTACACACTACACACTACACACTATACACTATACACTACACAATACACACTACACAATACACGATACACACTATACACTACACACTACGCAATACACACTATACACTACACACTACGCAATACACACTATACACTACACACTACGCAATACACACTACACACTATACACTACACAATACACACTATACACTACACAATACACACTACACTATACACACTACATGATACACACTATACACTACACACTACACTATACACACTACATGATACACACTACGCACTACACACTACATGATACACACTACACTATACACACTACATGATACACACTACACAATACACACTACACGCTACACGATACACACTATGCACTACACAATACACACTACGCACTACACACTACATGATACACACTACGCACTACACACAACATGATACACTACGCACTACACACTACATGATACACACTACGCACTACACACTACATGATACACACTACACGATACACACTACATGATACACACTACGCACTACACACTACATGATACACACTACACACTACACGATACACACTACACTATACACACTACATGATACACACTACACAATACACGATACACACTACACTATACACACTACATGATACACACTACGCACTACACGATACACACTACACTATACACACTACATGATACACACTACGCACTACACACTACATGATACACACTACACACTACACACTACACGATACACACTACACACTACATGATACACACTACACACTACACGATACACACTACATGATACACACTACACTATACACACTACATGATACACACTACGCACTACACGATACACACTACACTATACACACTACATGATACACACTACACTATACACACTACATGATACACACTACACAATACACACTACACGATACACACTACGCACTACACACTACACACTACGCAATACACACTACGCACTACACACTACACACTACACACTACACAATACACACTACACACTACACGATACACACTATGCACTACACAATACACACTACACACACTACATGATACACACTACGCACTACACACTACATGATACACACTACACACTACACACTACACACTACATGATACACACTACACACTACACGATACACACTACACTATACACACTACATGATACACACTACACAATACACACTACACGATACACACTACGCACTACACACTACACACTACGCAATACACACTACGCACTACACACTACACACTACACACTACACACTACACAATACACACTACACACTACACGATACACACTATGCACTACACAATACACACTACACTATACACACTACATGATACACACTACGCACTACACACTACATGATACACACTACGCACTACACACTACATGATACACTACGCACTACACACTACATGATACACTACGCACTACACACTACATGATACACTACGCACTACACACTACATGATACACACTACACGATACACACTATGCACTACACTATACACACTACATGATACACACTACACTATACACACTACATGATACACACTACACTATACACACTACATGATACACACTACACACTACACTATACACACTACATGATACACACTACACAATACACGATACACACTACACGATACACACTATACACTACACACTACACACTACGCAATACACACTACACATTACACGATACACACTATGCACTACACGATACACACTACACTATACACACTACATGATACACACTACGCACTACACACTACATGATACACACTACGCACTACACACTACACGATACACACTACACTATACACACTACGCACTACACACTACATGATACACACTACACTATACACACTACATGATACACACTACGCACTACACACTACATGATACACAAAGGGCCGTTTCTGGACCAGAGAATGATTGACAGGTGCTCTTCTTCCCTGAAACAGGAAGCCGAAGCCCAATGGAAGGTTGTCCCAGCTGATCTTCATATCAATACATGACTTCCTGCAACCACACACACACTTCCTGCAGTGTTTAGCCAACAACTTCAGGTGTTTTGGGTTCGAATAAGATCGGAAGGCGTTACAGAAGTTCGGGACTTGAACAGCGGTCTCCTGCCTGAAGGTCTGGAGCTCCTCCCCGACCTGCCAGACCTTGTGGATCTTTATCTGGCTCATGGTGTCATAACGTTACAACTCTATTTAGCCAGTTGAACAGTTCTATGTGGCTTTGTCGAGTCTGAGGAAATGACCTGGATCATGACGTCGTCATCATGATGTCATCATGATGTCGTCATCATGATGACATCATGATGACGTCATCATGATGACATCATGATGACGTCATCAGCTGTTTCACCCCCCTGTGCCCTAAACGTGATGACGTGTGGACATTCATTAGGCAGAGACACGAGATGCATTATGGGAAATGTAGGATCCTGCAGATGATTGTTATCTGGGCCCCATAACACTTGTTTGCTTTACTTTAATAACCCATTTGAATATAAACATGCACCAACCTGCGTTGTGTCTTCTTCTGGAAGGACTTCAGCAATGGGGTGCTCTGAAAGAAAGAAAACATGTTGTTATGGAGTTATGTATCCTGAGGCTACAGCGAGCGGCCTCTAGGTGGAGCCGCTGCCCTCTACATCTCACTGAAGTCACGTGATCTGTGGCTCCTGAGTGACAGCAGATCATAACGGCTCAAAGGAGCTCTCTGAGTTCATTCGGCTTCATCACGTCTCTTCCAGAGGGGTCTCACATGAAGGTACTCAACCCATCACAGAAGAAGACGGGCCAAAGGAAACCAGGCGTGGACATGTGACATGGAGCTGTTCAACAGGCTGTTAGCGTCCATCACCCTCCAACACATGCTCCTCTTCTTCTTCTTCACCATGACGTCCACACGAGGACTTCTGAAGAGGGATAGGAGCAGCTTACTGGACCACAAAGTGGAGCCAGACGTGATTATGGGCTATACAGACTGGATGCATGCTGTCTATGTTATGGATTGTATATGTCTGATGTATGTATCCGTCTATGAATGAGAATGCTAATCCTTAATGTAATGCCATATTAATCTCTACTGTTCCGCTCATCCACCGCTCCACCGTCAGCTGTGTGGAGATCAGACATTCCTGCAGTTCAAGTGCTTGTGAAGGAACAGAAGCTCTAAAGCAGACCAGCAGATGGTTCTGTGACGACATAACCGGGGGGGGGGGGGGGGGGAATACCCACAATGCTGTGTTCCCGACCCCAATGGGCCCTATAGTGGCACAGCATGAATACAGTGTGGTCTACGAGGACAGTGATGGACATGTCAAAGGCCAAGTGACCTTCTGACCCTGCTCATGTTCATCGTCTCCTTTCAAGAGAAAAGACTTGTTCAGTAGAACATTGTGGTTTGGGTTCAAAAGGTCAAACAAGTGCATCTTGACCTTCAGTGACCTCCACAGGCTTCAGCCTCAGCCTCGCTCTGATGGAGACTCTACTGGGCTCTACTGGGAGCTCTACTGGGCGCTCTACTGGGAGCTCTACTGGGCTCTACTGGGCGCTCTACTGGGAGCTCTACTGGGCGCTCTACTGGGAGCTCTACTGGGCTCTACTGAGCGCTCTACTGGGAGCTCTACTGGGCTCTACTGGGAGCTCTACTGGGCTCTACTGGGAGCTCTACTGGGCTCTACTGAGCGCTCTACTGGGAGCTCTACTGGGCTCTACTGGGAGCTCTACTGGGCGCTCTACTGGGAGCTCTACTGGGCTCTACTGAGCGCTCTACTGGGAGCTCTACTGGGCTCTACTGGGCGCTCTACTGGGCTCTACTGGGCGCTCTACTGGGAGCTCTACTGGGCTCTACTGGGCGCTCTACTGGGAGCTCTACTGGGCTCTACTGAGCGCTCTACTGGGAGCTCTACTGGGCTCTACTGGGAGCTCTACTGGGCTCTACTGAGCGCTCTACTGGGAGCTCTACTGGGCTCTACTGGGCGCTCTACTGGGAGCTCTACTGGGCTCTACTGGGCGCTCTACTGGGAGCTCTACTGGGAGCTCTACTGGGAGCTCTACTGGGCTCTACTGGGCGCTCTACTGGGAGCTCTACTGGGCTCTACTGGGCGCTCTACTGGGAGCTCTACTGGGCTCTACTGGGCGCTCTACTGGGAGCTCTACTGGGAGCTCTACTGGGCGCTCTACTGGGAGCTCTACTGGGAGCTCTACTGGGCGCTCTACTGGGAGCTCTACTGGGAGCTCTACTGGGAGCTCTACTGGGCGCTCTACTGGGAGCTCTACTGGGCTCTACTGGGCGCTCTACTGGGAGCTCTACTGGGCTCTACTGGGCGCTCTACTGGGAGCTCTACTGGGAGCTCTACTGGGCTCTACTGGGCGCTCTACTGGGAGCTCTACTGGGAGCTCTACTGGGCGCTCTACTGGGAGCTCTACTGGGAGCTCTACTGGGAGCTCTACTGGGCGCTCTACTGGGAGCTCTACTGGGAGCTCTACTGGGAGCTCTACTGGGCGCTCTACTGGGAGCTCTACTGGGCTCTACTGGGCGCTCTACTGGGAGCTCTACTGGGCTCTACTGGGCGCTCTACTGGGAGCTCTACTGGGCTCTACTGGGCGCTCTACTGGGAGCTCTACTGGGAGCTCTACTGGGCTCTACTGGGCGCTCTACTGGGAGCTCTACTGGGAGCTCTACTGGGCGCTCTACTGGGAGCTCTACTGGGAGCTCTACTGGGCGCTCTACTGGGAGCTCTACTGGGAGCTCTACTGGGAGCTCTACTGGGCGCTCTACTGGGAGCTCTACTGGGCTCTACTGGGCGCTCTACTGGGAGCTCTACTGGGAGCTCTACTGGGCGCTCTACTGGTAAAAGAGAAGCTGGAGGATCTACCTTTTCTTTCCTTTCTCCAAATCCCAGCACACAGGATGAGGAGCGAACACGAGGGGGTGTCTGTAACCTACTTTCACACATTTGCATATGATCCGGAGAGGGAAGAGGCAGTTTTAGAGAGGGGGGGGGTTGATGGGATGGGGGATGGGGGGTGGGGCAGCTTAGGGGACTGACAAGGACAAGACGGGTCGGCTAGAAACCAGAGTCAGCATTTCAAACTGCTGGAGGTCGCATTGTTCCTGAATCTAATGCACAGCACCTCCCCTCCATCCCCCTCATCCAATCAGAGACCTCATTCAGACCTTCAGGACCACTTGATGTGGTCCTGAAGGTCTGAATGAGGTCAAACCTCGCAGGGGAACGTGGACCTGCTTCACTTAACGTAACCTGTCCATGAGGACACCGGGGCCATGAGGACACCGGGTCCATGAGGACACCGGGTCCATGAGGACACCGGGCCCATGAGGACACCGGGTCCATGAGGACACCGGGTCCATGAGGACACCGGGCCCATGAGGACACCGGGGCCATGAGGACACCGGGCCCATGAGGACACCGGGGCCATGAGGACACCGGGCCCATGAGGACACCGGGTCCATGAGGACACCGGGTCCATGAGGACATCGGGCCCATGAGGACATCGGGCCCATGAGGACACCGGGGCCATGAGGACACCGGGGCCATGAGGACATCGGGCCCATGAGGACACCGGGCCCATGAGGACACCGGGTCCATGAGGACATTGGGCCCATGAGGACACCGGGCCCATGAGGACACCGGGGCCATGAGGACACCGGGTCCATGAGGACACCGGGGCCATGAGGACACCGGGTCCATGAGGACACCGGGGCCATGAGGACACCGGGCCCATGAGGACACCGGGGCCATGAGGACACCGGGTCCAGCGCCTTACAGGGGGTCAAATGAGCCCACTCTACCAAGACCTTTAATATGGTTCAGCATCACGCCTGATGCAGCGTACAATATGTATTTATATATTTATATTTGGTGCATTGCCACTTTTACATAACTGCTCCACATACAGTCACAGGGGCTGATGGTTCATGTCCCTTGAGTACAACATGCTTATTGTTATATTAACTCTGGTTTCTGTGTGTAGTCCTCGTGGTATTGACCAATCACGAGTCAGCCTCCTCTCAGCTTCCTCCTCTCAGCTTCCTCCTCCTCAGCTTCCTCCCCTCAGCGTCATCCCCTCAGCTTCCTCCTCTCAGCTTCCTCCCCCTCAGCTTCCTCCCCTCAGCTTCCTCCCCTCAGCTTCCTCCTCTCAGCTTCCTCCCCTCAGCTTCCTCCCCCTCAGCTTCCTCCCCTCAGCTTCCTCCCCTCAGCTTCCTCCTCTCAGCTTCCTCCCCTCAGCTTCCTCCCCCTCAGCTTCCTCCCCTCAGCTTCCTCCCCTCAGCTTCCTCCTCTCAGCTTCCTCCCCCTCAGCTTCCTCCCCTCAGCTTCCTCCCCTCAGCTTCCTCCCCCTCAGCTTCCTCCCCTCAGCTTCCTCCCCTCAGCTTCCTCCTCTCAGCTTCCTCCCCTCAGCTTCCTCCTCTCAGCTTCCTCCTCTCAGCTTCCTCCTCCTCAGCTTCCTCCTCTCAGCTTCCTCCCCTCAGCCTCCTCCCCTCAGCTTCGTCCCCTCAGCTTCGTCCCCTCAGCTTCCCTTCCCTCAGCTTCCTCCCCCTCAGCTTCCTCCCCCTCAGCTTCCTCCCCTCAGCTTCGTCCCCTCAGCTTCCTCCCCTCAGCTTCCTCCCCTCAGCTTCCTCCCCCTCAGCTTCCTCCCCCTCAGCTTCCTCCCCTCAGCTTCCTCCCCTCAGCTTCCTCCTCCTCAGCTTCCTCCCCCTCAGCTTCCTCCCCCTCAGCTTCCTCCCCCTCAGCTTCCTCCCCTCAGCTTCCTCCCCCTCAGCTTCCTCCCCCTCAGCTTCCTCCCCTCAGCTTCCTCCCCCTCAGCTTCCTCCCCCTCAGCTTCCTCCCCTCAGCTTCCTCCCCCTCAGCTTCCTCCCCTCAGCTTCCTCCCCCTCAGCTTCGTCCCCTCAGCTTCCTCCCCTCAGCTTCCTCCTCTCAGCTTCGTCCCCTCAGCTTCCTCCCCTCAGCTTCCTCCTCTCAGCTTCCTCCCCTCAGTTTCCTCCCCTCAGTTTCCTCCCCTCAGCTTCCTCCTCTCAGCTTCCTCCCCTCAGCTTCGTCCCCTCAGCTTCGTCCCCTCAGCTTCCTCCTCTCAGCTTCCTCCCCCGCAGCTTCCTCCCCCTCAGCTTCCTCCCCCTCAGCTTCCTCCCCTCAGCTTCCTCCCCTCAGCTTCCTCCCCTCAGCTTCCTCCTCTCAGCTTCCTCCCCCTCAGCTTCCTCCCCTCAGCTTCGTCCCCTCAGCTTCGTCCCCTCAGCTTCCTCCCCTCAGCTTCCTCCCCTCAGCTTCGTCCTCTCAGCTTCCTCCCCCTCAGCTTCCTCCCCTCAGCTTCGTCCCCTCAGCTTCCTCCCCTCAGCTTCGTCCCCTCAGCTTCCTCCCCTCAGCTTCCTCCCCTCAGCTTCCTCCCCTCAGCTTCCCTTCCCTCAGCTTCCTCCCCCTCAGCTTCCTCCCCCTCAGCTTCCTCCCCTCAGCTTCGTCCCCTCAGCTTCCTCCCCTCAGCTTCCTCCCCTCAGCTTCCTCCCCCTCAGCTTCCTCCCCCTCAGCTTCCTCCCCCTCCGCTTCCTCCCCTCAGCTTCCTCCTCCTCAGCTTCCTCCCCCTCAGCTTCCTCCCCCTCAGCTTCCTCCCCCTCAGCTTCCTCCCCTCAGCTTCCTCCCCCTCAGCTTCCTCCCCCTCAGCTTCCTCCCCTCAGCTTCCTCCCCCTCAGCTTCCTCCCCCTCAGCTTCCTCCCCTCAGCTTCCTCCCCCTCAGCTTCCTCCCCTCAGCTTCCTCCCCCTCAGCTTCGTCCCCTCAGCTTCCTCCCCTCAGCTTCCTCCTCTCAGCTTCGTCCCCTCAGCTTCCTCCCCTCAGCTTCCTCCTCTCAGCTTCCTCCCCTCAGTTTCCTCCCCTCAGTTTCCTCCCCTCAGCTTCCTCCTCTCAGCTTCCTCCCCTCAGCTTCGTCCCCTCAGCTTCGTCCCCTCAGCTTCCTCCTCTCAGCTTCCTCCCCCTCAGCTTCCGCCCCCTCAGCTTCCTCCCCCTCAGCTTCCTCCCCTCAGCTTCCTCCCCTCAGCTTCCTCCCCTCAGCTTCCTCCTCTCAGCTTCCTCCCCCTCAGCTTCCTCCCCTCAGCTTCGTCCCCTCAGCTTCGTCCCCTCAGCTTCCTCCCCTCAGCTTCCTCCCCTCAGCTTCCTCCTCTCAGCTTCCTCCCCCTCAGCTTCCTCCCCTCAGCTTCGTCCCCTCAGCTTCCTCCCCCTCAGCTTCCTCCCCTCAGCTTCCTCCTCTGCTGTGGGACACCAAGCGCTCCTCTCCTCTCGTGTTCCACCTCTGAAGGTGAAGTGACGGCCATTACGTCTCCTTGTGGATTACTTTACATTTAGCCGACTTACATTCATACTACGGGGGGCAATTCAGGGTTAAGTGCCTTGCTCAAGGACACCTCGACTAGGGCCGTGAGCGGGGAATCGAACTCCCGATCCTCTCTGGTCCTTTGGGTTCAGTGTGTGGGCCGTCCTTCAGAATAAAGGTCTCATCATGAAGCAGCTCTCCGTGTCTCTGGTCCCTTGGGTTGAGTGTGTGGGCCGTCCTTCAGAATAAAGGTCTCATCATGAAGCAGCTCTCCGTGTCTCTGGTCCCTTGGGTTGAGTGTGTGGGCCGTCCTTCAGAATAAAGGTCTCATCATGAAGCAGCTCTCCGTGTCTCTGGTCCTTTGGGTTGAGTGTGTGGGCCGTCCTTCAGAATAAAGGTCTCATCATGAAGCAGCTCTCCGTGTCTCTGGTCCCTTGGGTTGAGTGTGTGGGCCGTCCTTCAGAATAAAGGTCTCATCATGAAGCAGCTCTCCGTGTCTCTGGTCCCTTGGGTTGAGTGTGTGGGCCGTCCTTCAGAATAAAGGTCTCATCATGAAGCAGCTCTCCGTGTCTCTGGTCCCTTGGGTTGAGTGTGTGGGCCGTCCTTCAGATTAAAGGTCTCAGGTCATCTGAGGATGTTTCCTTCTATCTAGCAGCCACTCTGCTGAATGAGTCCCCAGAGCGTTGTTGGATTACGAGCCGTTCGATTGGCTGTCTCTTACTGTATTGGAATATGTCGGTCTTGATGCTCTGACACACAAACTGCCCGCCATGCGCACACACGCGGTGACACATTAACTGGATGCCATTTCCTCTCCCACTCTCACTGCCATGCTTTATTGACATTGAGATGGAAATGAAAGGGGAAAGGGGGCGGGGCCCAGGGGACACTAGACGGGTCGCATTCCTGTGACCTTCAACGGTACCACACATCGATCTGGCCTCCAGTTTCACTGAAACACAATAAATACCACAATCTAATGGGAAGATCGCTTTTAGGATCGTTCTGTGTTTAACAACTTGTGTTCGTAGATTTATCATTTCTGATAATATTGAACTGAAATCTGAGAGCATGATGACATCACTACAACGAGGTGCCGTACGGGTGCCACAAGACCCTGCACGGGGGGCCCAGGGAACCTGAACCTGTAGGGGGATCACATGTTAAGCACCAAAGGGCCTTGGGACCCTCACACCGTCAGCTCGGGGGGCCCAGGGGCCCTGGGGGTCCGTTCATGTTTTAAGGCGCCTGGAGAGCCCTAGTGGTTATCTCTGGCTATAAGCACCCAGAGGTGGTCAGCCGGAAGCTCGGAGGCCCTCTGGCAGTCTGAGGCCCCGGGGCCCCGGCCTCACCGGCCCAATTCATAATCCAGCCATGTATAAAGCGGTCAATAATAACATCTGTTAGAACGAGCAACGGAAAGACGTGTTGCTGGAGTTTAAAGAAATGAGCCTAAAGAACTCAGATCAGAAGGTCGGAGAGACGATCAGTCAGAAGCTGGAAAGCCTGCGTTCATCCTCCCACATCTTCCTCCTCCCTGGAAGGCAACGAGACCAGGAAGTGGACACAACCTCAAATACCTGGGACATGCAGTTATTGTGAACTTTAATTGTAAGATCATTTCCCTTTTGAAGACAACAAAAGAAATGCAATCAATCCGACAAGGTTTGTTTTATGAAGTAAGTTTAACTACGTTAACAACTAGGGGAACCCCTGATCTAAACTACCGCAGTTGGAGTAGAAGAAGAAACCATAACTGTTGCTAATGATCCCTCACAGTAAGCAGATGGAGTGATGTCATCATTCCCAGACAGGACACAACTACAAAGATACAAAGATACAAAGATACAAAGAATGGTGCTTTGGGCCATTGCTAACAACCTCAGCAGTGGTTGATGTTAGAGAGCGTAGCAGGGAAATAAGAAAAGACTGAAGTGAGAGCTCATCACCAGAGTGAGTCACCCCAGAGAGGAATTATGATCTTTGTCAGAACTACTGCCAATAGAGACAACCCTGAGTCAGAACCATCAGTGAGATCATCGTAGCGTCAGCCAATGAGGGCCCTGATCCCCAGGACAGGAACCCAGGTGTCTACCGGCCAACGCTGGTGTGATGTCTCCGGTGTGTTAGGAAGCAGCGGTGACCACACCGTGGCTTCAAACCCCGGAGCTCAACCCTCGTGCCTCCAATTATTCCACCAAATTCTAACATTCCCTTTCTCTTCGAAGCAGCCGTCCAATTAAGAGTCCGTCCCTCCGGAGAAGATCTTACCTTCTTCAATCAGCCTCCACTCAGAGGTGGAGTGTGACGCTGCTGGCGGCCTTCAAGCCCCGGCCGGTTCAGTGTGGATGAAATAACTGAGCATTAACACATTTTTAGAGGGGCTGGAAATCCTGATGCATTCTGGACCGCTACCCCCCAACAAGGGTTTAAAGGTCCTTCAATAGGTGTTTAGGGATGACTTGAAGAACAACAAGCCTCAGCTTCGCTTCAGGTTGAATGTCAGAGTTCACACACAACTACACAACTACACAACTACACAAGGCCGTTGTTGTCCCTCCACAGCAGACAGAATGGCCGCCGGTCATATCACCTGCCGGCCGAGGAGGTGGAGGACGAAGGCTTGTCTCCTTGAGGTGTGGAACACACCCACTCCTGTTCTTACCCTTCACAATAAAAGCCCGACCCGACTGAGCATCAAACTAACTAACATAGAAAACAATAAACAATAAGCCAGCTGACAGAGCTGAGGCTGCACCCACGTGGACCTCAGACCTGCACCAACCTGAAGCCTTTATTGATTAGTGATCGCTGACAGCATGAATAGTTTGGATGCTAAATATTTCTTGATTGTGTGTGATTAGGTGTGTAGCACTAGGAAAGGAGCGGTCAGTCATACAGAGGGCATGTATGACAAGAGGAGCCACAATCCCACAATGCATCACATTTAATATGACAGCCATGCAGCGCTCCACCTGTCAGTGCTGATGCTTCAGCCATACCAGCGGTGGGAAAGTCACCTTGCCTCCCTGCAGTAGCAGCACCCTGGGGCTCCAGTCCCACCCTGCCCTGTCACAGCTGGCCCCCATCTGACCCCCCACCCCCCCACCCCGCTGACAACAAGCAACAGAGCGTCTGCTGTGATGTGATTCTGGCTGACATCGTTCCAGAGAGATGAGAAGCGACAATTTGATTTGACATTCCTTGTTGTGTCCAAATGTGATTTATCGTCACTCGTCGACGCTGACGGGGGAGTCTGAGGTTCGGTTATTAGAACCCATCTTTATAACATAGAGAAGCATGTGTAATGTGTCTGGATCCATCCCTCCAAAGGAGTAAATTATGTTATATTGTCGTAACCACGGTGAGCGACGAAGCCCAACAGCTAACATTAAGGTTGCATTGACTTGATTATGATGCATTCAGGCTCTATTCAATAATTGGGCAAAGATAAATTATAATGCTATCATGATGAGTTCAAAATGAATCTTGTAAAATGTCTTTAGAAAGTTGAATGAATCTAGTTGATTAAAGGAGATGTTTGTGATTACATAAGTAAAAAATAATTTGTATTATTGTTATTATTTAATTGTTATCACACTGACTTTGGGAGAGTAAACAATATGTTTCAGCCTTGCTGTCAATTATGGTTCTAAAATATAATAAAATCATTTACGTCATCATGTATTCACTGTTGCTCGTTGTCACATTTACCGTGTTGCACCTGAAAGCAACATGTCTCTGTTTAAAGCTTAAAGAGTGTGTCTGATTTACCGTGTTGCACCTGAAAGCAACATGTCTCTGTTTAAAGCTTAAAGAGTGTCTGATTTACCGTGTTGCACCTGAAAGCAACATGTCTGTTTAAAGCTTTAAGAGAGTGTCTGATTTACCGTGTTGCACCTGAAAGCAACATGTCTCTGTTTAAAGCTTAAAGAGTGTGTCTGATTTACCGTGTTGCACCTGAAAGCAACATGTCTGTTTAAAGCTTAAAGAGAGTGTCTGATTTACCGTGTTGCACCTGAAAGCAACATGTCTCTGTTTAAAGCTTGAAGAGTGTCTGATTTACCGTGTTGCACCTGAAAGCAACATGTCTGTTTAAAGCTTAAAGAGAGTGTCTGATTTACCGTGTTGCACCTGAAAGCAACATGTCTCTGTTTAAAGCTTGAAGAGTGTCTGATTTACCGTGTTGCACCTGAAAGCAACATGTCTGTTTAAAGCTTAAAGCGTGTCTGATTTACCGTGGTGCACCTGAAAGCAACATGTCTCCGTTTAAAGCTTAAAGCGTGTCTGATTTACCGTGTTGCACCTGAAAGCAACATGTCTGTTTAAAGCTTAAAGCGTGTCTGATTTACCGTGTTGCACCTGAAAGCAACATGTCTGTTTAAAGCTTAAAGCGTGTCTGATTTACCGTGGTGCACCTGAAAGCAACATGTCTCTGTTTAAAGCTTAAAGAGAGTGTCTGATTTACCGTGTTGCACCTGAAAGCAACATGTCTCTGTTTAAAGCTTAAAGAGTGTCTGATTTACCGTGTTGCACCTGAAAGCAACATGTCTGTTTAAAGCTTAAAGAGAGTGTCTGATTTACCGTGTTGCACCTGAAAGCAACATGTCTCCGTTTAAAGCTTAAAGCGTGTCTGATTTACCGTGGTGCACCTGAAAGCAACATGTCTCCGTTTAAAGCTTAAAGAGTGTGTCTGATTTACCGTGTTGCACCTGAAAGCAACATGTCTGTTTAAAGCTTAAAGAGAGTGTCTGATTTACCGTGTTGCACCTGAAAGCAACATGTCTGTTTAAAGCTTAAAGAGAGTGTCTGATTTACCGTGTTGCACCTGAAAGCAACATGTCTCCGTTTAAAGCTTAAAGCGTGTCTGATTTACCGTGGTGCACCTGAAAGCAACATGTCTCCGTTTAAAGCTTAAAGAGTGTGTCTGATTTACCGTGTTGCACCTGAAAGCAACATGTCTGTTTAAAGCTTAAAGAGAGTGTCTGATTTACCGTGTTGCACCTGAAAGCAACATGTCTCCGTTTAAAGCTTAAAGAGAGTGTCTGATTTACCGTGTTGCACCTGAAAGCAACATGTCTCCGTTTAAAGCTTAAAGAGTGTCTGATTTACCGTGTTGCACCTGAAAGCAACATGTCTCCGTTTAAAGCTTAAAGAGTGTCTGATTTACTGTGGTGCACCTGAAAGCAACATGTCTCCGTTTAAAGCTTAAAGAGTGTCTGATTTACTGTGGTGCACCTGAAAGCAACATGTCTCCGTTTAAAGCTTAAAGAGAGTGTCTGATTTACCGTGTTGCACCTGAAAGCAACATGTCTCCGTTTAAAGCTTAAAGAGAGTGTCTGATTTACCGTGTTGCACCTGAAAGCAACATGTCTGTTTAAAGCTTAAAGAGAGTGTCTGATTTACCGTGTTGCACCTGAAAGCAACATGTCTCTGTTTAAAGCTTGAAGAGTGTCTGATTTACCGTGTTGCACCTGAAAGCAACATGTCTGTTTAAAGCTTAAAGAGAGTGTCTGATTTACCGTGTTGCACCTGAAAGCAACATGTCTCTGTTTAAAGCTTGAAGAGTGTCTGATTTACCGTGTTGCACCTGAAAGCAACATGTCTGTTTAAAGCTTAAAGCGTGTCTGATTTACCGTGGTGCACCTGAAAGCAACATGTCTCCGTTTAAAGCTTAAAGCGTGTCTGATTTACCGTGTTGCACCTGAAAGCAACATGTCTGTTTAAAGCTTAAAGCGTGTCTGATTTACCGTGTTGCACCTGAAAGCAACATGTCTGTTTAAAGCTTAAAGCGTGTCTGATTTACCGTGGTGCACCTGAAAGCAACATGTCTCTGTTTAAAGCTTAAAGAGAGTGTCTGATTTACCGTGTTGCACCTGAAAGCAACATGTCTCTGTTTAAAGCTTAAAGAGTGTCTGATTTACCGTGTTGCACCTGAAAGCAACATGTCTGTTTAAAGCTTAAAGAGAGTGTCTGATTTACCGTGTTGCACCTGAAAGCAACATGTCTCCGTTTAAAGCTTAAAGCGTGTCTGATTTACCGTGGTGCACCTGAAAGCAACATGTCTCCGTTTAAAGCTTAAAGAGTGTGTCTGATTTACCGTGTTGCACCTGAAAGCAACATGTCTGTTTAAAGCTTAAAGAGAGTGTCTGATTTACCGTGTTGCACCTGAAAGCAACATGTCTCCGTTTAAAGCTTAAAGAGAGTGTCTGATTTACCGTGTTGCACCTGAAAGCAACATGTCTCCGTTTAAAGCTTAAAGAGTGTCTGATTTACCGTGTTGCACCTGAAAGCAACATGTCTCCGTTTAAAGCTTAAAGAGTGTCTGATTTACTGTGGTGCACCTGAAAGCAACATGTCTCCGTTTAAAGCTTAAAGAGTGTCTGATTTACTGTGGTGCACCTGAAAGCAACATGTCTCCGTTTAAAGCTTAAAGAGAGTGTCTGATTTACCGTGTTGCACCTGAAAGCAACTGATTTACCGTGGTGCAACATGTTTGAAGCTTAAAGAGTCTGCAGATAGACAGTGGATTATTTTCTCTTGGAGATTAATGTGATGACTTCCTGTCTCATCCTCAAAGAGAAATCTGCCGTTCTCCAGCAGAACAATTTCATGCAGCATTATAGTCCATGGGGGGTGGGGGGCGTCAGTAGAACGTGTTCTCCTGGTAGCGTCAGTAGAACGTGTTCTGCTGGTAGCGTCAGTAGAACGTGTTCTCCTGGTAGCGTCAGTAGAACGTGTTCTGCTGGTAGCGTCAGTAGAACGTGTTCTCCTGGTAGCGTCAGTAGAACATGTTCTGCTGGTAGCGTCAGTAGAACGTGTTCTGCTGGTAGCGTCAGTAGAACATGTTCTGCTGGTAGCGTCAGTAGAACATGTTCTGCTGGTAGCGTCAGTAGAACGTGTTCTCCTGGTAGCGTCAGTAGAACATGTTCTGCTGGTAGCGTCAGTAGAACGTGTTCTCCTGGTAGCGTCAGTAGAACGTGTTCTCCTGGTAGCGTCAGTAGAACGTGTTCTCCTGGTAGCGTCAGTAGAACGTGTTCTGCTGGTAGCGTCAGTAGAACGTGTTCTGCTGGTAGCGTCAGTAGAACGTGTTCTGCTGGTAGCGTCAGTAGAACGTGTTCTGCTGGTAGCGTCAGTAGAACGTGTACACCCTTAGATACTATACTACGTACTACACCCTTAGATACTATACTACGTACTACACCCTTAGATACTATACTACGTACTACATCCTTAGATACTATACTACGTACTACATCCTTAGATACTATACTACGTACTACACCCTTAGATACTATACTACGTACTACATCCTTAGATACTATACTACGTACTACATCCTTAGATACTATACTACGTACTACACCCTTAGATACTATACTACGTACTACACCCTTAGATACTATACTACGTACTACATCCTTAGATACTATACTACGTACTACACCCTTAGATACTATACTACGTACTACACCCTTAGATACTATACTACGTACTACATCCTTAGATACTATACTACGTACTACATCCTTAGATACTATACTACGTACTACATCCTTAGATACTATACTACGTACTACACCCTTAGATACTATACTACGTACTACATCCTTAGATACTATACTACGTACTACACCCTTAGATACTATACTACGTACTACATCCTTAGATACTATACTACGTACTACATCCTTAGATACTATACTACGTACTACACCCTTAGATACTATACTACGTACTACATCCTTAGATACTATACTACGTACTACACCCTTAGATACTATACTACGTACTACATCCTTAGATACTATACTACGTACTACATCCTTAGATACTATACTACGTACTACATCCTTAGATACTATACTACGTACTACACCCTTAGATACTATACTACGTACTACGTACTACACCCTTAGATACTATACTACGTACTACATCCTTAGATACTATACTACGTACTACATCCTTAGATACTATACTACGTACTACATCCTTAGATACTATACTACGTACTACACCCTTAGATACTATACTACGTACTACATCCTTAGATACTATACTACGTACTACATCCTTAGATACTATACTACGTACTACATCCTTAGATACTATACTACGTACTACATCCTTAGATACTATACTACGTACTACACCCTTAGATACTATACTACGTACTACATCCTTAGATACTATACTACGTACTACATCCTTAGATACTATACTACGTACTACATCCTTAGATACTATACTACGTACTACATCCTTAGATACTATACTACGTACTACACCCTTAGATACTATACTACGTACTACACCCTTAGATACTATACTACGTACTACACCCTTAGATACTATACTACGTACTACACCCTTAGATACTATACTACGTACTACACCCTTAGATACTATACTACGTACTACATCCTTAGATACTATACTACGTACTACACCCTTAGATACTATACTACGTACTACATCCTTAGATACTATACTACGTACTACATCCTTAGATACTATACTACGTACTACACCCTTAGATACTATACTACGTACTACACCCTTAGATACTATACTACGTACTACACCCTTAGATACTATACTACGTACTACACCCTTAGATACTATACTACGTACTACATCCTTAGATACTATACTACGTACTACATCCTTAGATACTATACTACGTACTACACCCTTAGATACTATACTACGTACTACACCCTTAGATACTATACTACGTACTACACCCTTAGATACTATACTACGTACTACACCCTTAGATACTATACTACGTACTACACCCTTAGATACTATACTACGTACTACATCCTTAGATACTATACTACGTACTACATCCTTAGATACTATACTACGTACTACACCCTTAGATACTATACTACGTACTACATCCTTAGATACTATACTACGTACTACACCCTTAGATACTATACTACGTACTACACCCTTAGATACTATACTACGTACTACATCCTTAGATACTATACTACGTACTACACCCTTAGATACTATACTACATACTACACCCTTAGATACTATACTACGTACTACACCCTTAGATACTATACTACGTACTACATCCTTAGATACTATACTACGTACTACACCCTTAGATACTATACTACGTACTACACCCTTAGATACTATACTACGTACTACATCCTTAGATACTATACTACGTACTACATCCTTAGATACTATACTACGTACTACATCCTTAGATACTATACTACGTACTACATCCTTAGATACTATACTACGTACTACATCCTTAGATACTATACTACGTACTACACCCTTAGATACTATACTACGTACTACATCCTTAGATACTATACTACGTACTACACCCTTAGATACTATACTACGTACTACATCCTTAGATACTATACTACGTACTACATCCTTAGATACTATACTACGTACTACATCCTTAGATACTATACTACGTACTACATCCTTAGATACTATACTACGTACTACATCCTTAGATACTATACTACGTACTACATCCTTAGATACTATACTACGTACTACATCCTTAGATACTATACTACGTACTACATCCTTAGATACTATACTACGTACTACACCCTTAGATACTATACTACGTACTACATCCTTAGATACTATACTACGTACTACACCCTTAGATACTATACTACGTACTACACCCTTAGATACTATACTACGTACTACATCCTTAGATACTATACTACGTACTACACCCTTAGATACTATACTACGTACTACATCCTTAGATACTATACTACGTACTACATCCTTGGATACTATACTACGTACTACACCCTTAGATACTATACTACGTACTACATCCTTAGATACTATACTACGTACTACACCCTTAGATACTATACTACGTACTACATCCTTAGATACTATACTACGTACTACATCCTTAGATACTATACTACGTACTACATCCTTAGATACTATACTACGTACTATGCAGTGGAAATGCATAGTATTTCCACTGCATAGGCATTAAATCTCAGCTAGGAATGGTCAAGTTAACGGTATTGATGAAGAATCCTCAGCAGAAACATTATGATATAATCATGTTCAAGGGAACACAAGGTAGTGTGTTGCTGGTCAAACACTCTGAAGGTACTGCTCAGCTGGCTCTGTGTAATTATTGCAGCTGAGGTAATGAAATCATCAACACTTCCAATATCTCAACACAGATCTTAAAGCGCTGCTATTACTTACTCAGTGCTGCATTCTGCACACACACACACACACACACACACACTCACACACACACACACACACACACACACACACACAAGAGCACAACCGTGTGTGTGTGTGTGTGTGGTAAGCCTGAATGCATTAAAGAGCAGAAGCAATGATAAATGATTCAGCATCAGGCATCTTGATAGCCTGACTCACGTTAATGAGGCATTCCCTCTGCTTCATCAAAGGGGCGACCTATGAAATATTAAAGTGCAGCGCAACGCGGAGCAACAGACCTCCGCCAGAAGAAAGTGAGCATGGACATAATAGGAGGAAAAGAGGGGAACGCAGACGGAATAGCGCTGACTCAAGTGAGGGTTGTGAAACGTCACATCAGCGTCTCAGAAGCCAGCCAAACGCAGATCGACTCCAACGGCCGCAAAGGAAGAAGATGGAGAAAAGGAGATGGTTTACAGATATCGACCGAGACGTTCACTTCATTTCATTTGACGGACTTTTCACTTGAAAAGAAAGTGGGTCCCTTCTGCCACGGAGCGCTTCATTGGGCTTCTTATATTAAAGCTGTGATTACTCGATTGATTCTCAGACTTTTCATCGGCAGTGTCCAACACATTGGTTTAGGACCAAATAGCTGCAGAACTAATAAATTCCCATCAGCCCCAGCTGTTCGTGGTCTTCAAGGCTAATAAGCAACTGTTAGCATGCTAACGCACTGAATGAAGATGCAGGTTTCAACGAGGGAGAAGAACGTGTGAAGTCCAAGAAGATGCTATCAGTGGTTCTGTTTTCATCTGATCGAGGCTGTTTCTGCTACCAGAACATTTCTGTGGTCACAGTTCTTCTTTCTCTCTCTTCAGCTGCTTCCAGCCGGTGGTTGTCCGACTCAGTTAGAAGACCAGAAGCTGCTGCCGAGTACGCAGCCATGAGGACGTCCACCACATAGGTCTGAGCTGCCTTTACAGTTGAGCAAGCAATTAATCAGGGGACCTGCACCCACAACCACTAAGAGATGTGGCTCCTGGCTGAGGCTATCGGCAGAAAGGCTCTCCATCCCACAGCCTGTAGGAGCCACTCAAGTTTAATCGTTGGAAGTCGTCCTTTCAGACACTGATAAATATCCCAATTGCAGAGAACATCCTCTGCCTTCAGAAGAATGTGGGAGGAGCAACTCAAGAGGCCTGAGAAGGTCCTTTGGGATGGATTCAGAAGCTTCATAACACGCAGCATGAGACCTGCTCAATGAACGATGTGGAGAGTCCTTCTGCGATTGCCAAAGCCTTCAGAGACAAATGACATGCTGAGTTAAGTAAATATGTATTGTTGTGTGAAATGAAGTGGCTCATGAAAAGGCCAGTCGCTGCCCTGAAGTTCTTTCAGAGGCAGAGATGTGTGCTTCGGCTGTGTGAGTCCTGGCCATCAATCATTGTGGTAGCCGGATGGTCTGCGACACCTCAAACCATCATCCCGCAAGAGGTCCAAAGAGACGTCAACAAGGAAACCACATCCAACAGGGGTGTGCAAGATGGCCATCGTACCCTCAGATATCACATGTCCAACACATCTCTGTCATTTAACTTAAACTGTGGACGCATGTGTTCTGGCTCATATCAAGAACCCCACAGCCGAGCTGAGGAAGTCTTTCTTCAGTCTGTGACACACGTTCCTAAACCCATCCTGGCCTCCAGAGGCCTCTGGCTGCCAACATCTCCTCACCTGCTGCTCGAGCATCCAATCCCATTGGCTGAGCATATTCCCAAACCACACAGCCCTGTCCCGCCTCTGACGGTGTGTTTTAAGCCTGTTTTCAGAAGCCATCTGCCATGCTGCCGGCTTGCTGCTGCGCTCTCCCTCTGACTTACAGCACTGATCTAATATTAGACTCAAACAAAGCAGGGCTCGACCCCTCGGCTTTATGATTAGGAAAATGATGATAACAAATATACAACGCCATTCCTCATTGCTCTTGATGCACTGCAGTGTTCTCACAGATAACCAGCTCACCTTCAGCATAGATCTGCTCGGCGTGGAGCCTCTTGTCCTCGTCAAGGCTCTGGCCTCTCTGAGATAAGGGCACTCCTCTTGGTCCAGCCGTCGCCTCAGAAGGAAGCTGTCCTTGAGATAAAAGCTTTACATCCCTGAGGACTTTAGGTTCAAAGTTGCATTGTGAAGGTGGGATGGCAGAGTGTTGGCCACGAGAACAAGAACAGAGGTGGGATCAAGCGGATGTGTTGGTACTTTTCCTTTTTGTTTCAATTCAATGAGACCAAAATCCCCGGCCCTGGCCTGCCTGACCCCGACCCGGCCCTGGACCTGCCTGACCCGGCCCTGGACCTGACCCCGACCCGGCCCTGGACCTGACCTGGCCCTGACCCGGCCCTGGCCCTGACCTGGCCCTGACCCGGCCCTGGCCCTGACCCGGCCCTGGCCCTGGCCCTGACCCGGCCCTGGCCCTGACCCGGCCCTGGCCCTGACCCCGACCCGGCCCTGGCCCTGACCCGGCCCTGGCCCTGACCCCGACCCGGCCCTGGCCCTGGCCACCAGATACCAGAGGGACCGTCACTAAATAGGTCTAACATCAGAAACCCATTTAAATCACTTTCTGTCCCTAGTGTAAAACACTGGTCCAGCGTGAGGTTTCTTTCCTCTATTCTATGTCATTCATTTGATTTATTTGAGACGATGGTTCGGAGAAGACAGGCAACGTGATCATCAATAAATAAACAGAACGCACAAAGTGACACAGATTCATCAAAATGGCAAAAATCATTAGTTTCATCCTTCCATGTTTGAAGACAGAAGTCGTAATAAACAAACAAGATGCAATTCATCAGCTGATTTAGCAAAAGGTGTTAAAAGTGTAAATGGACATGCAGGTTTGAATCCCACGGCCTCCGGCCTCCTTTGAGGGGCTCGGGTTGATCCTCCAATAGGAACTTCATTTCTTCCTCATCTACTGAACTGTCACATTGAATCAGGAACGGCCGGATGAACAAACACAACGGGCCAGGCTCCCTTCAAGGACTCGGTAGAATAAAGGACTCCCCAGGAGATCCTCCCTCAGCCATCGGTCCCTGACCTGCCGAGTGGAGCCCCCCAGGCAGACCACACGGTTCGTTGTCTGATCCCAACCTTCATTATGTGTTTAACTTATAATTCAATCATAAATATAATGTTGACATGTTTACACTGTAAGGCAACGTTCTTGTACGGCTGCTCGTCCTCGGACATCCTTAAATATGTGAGGACTTCTCACAGGAATCCAGTTGGTCCCTCAAACAGCACCCAGGCCTCGTGGTGCACTGGATTCTGGGTAATACAACAGAAGGAGTCCAGTTCTGCTAAAGAGGCCCACTGATGGAGTCCCACCTAAAAGACGTGCAACACACTTTGCATGGAGGGGAACGTGCATTTGGTCATCCGCCTTTTTAGTTCTATTTTTGTGCATGTAGGCTAAGTGGAAGAGGGGAAAGAAAGCCTCGGGCGAGCCGAGCCACGCAGAGGCCAGAAGTAATCGCAGCACAAATGAATTTGCCAAATGGCCGTTGTGTTGCAGCCAAAGGCAGTTTTCCTCACCGGGGAATAACACGGGATGATCCGTCTTCATCCTGGAATAGTCTTTTAATGTGTTATGCATAATTAATGCATGTTTCCAAGGAAATTGATGTTTAACACACTCCTTCTATGAGCCGTGAATTTACAACTTCGACAGCCCGTTGGTGCTGAATAACGGAGATGTGCTTTTGTTTATGCTTTTTGACAATAACGTCAGCACGGATGTAAAACGAGTTCTGAGGTCCACATTCCTCGTCTGTCTGCATTGGAAATGACTTCTTCTGAGGAGTTGTTTAACAATAACTCAGTTTCCATTATTATGGTCTGCAGCACAGCGTCCAAGGACCACATGCATATTGATACTGACATGGATGAAGATGCACAGAGATGAATTACATGTGGCTGTAACATTTCCTCCAGAACCAGGAAGCAGAGAGCAGAGATGATACATGATGTGTGATGCCAGGGTTCCCCGGCGGCCCAGGGGCCCGGATCCATGGTCACCAGGTTCCTGGTTTGAGTCCAGTGTATGATTGAGTAGTTAAATGCTAAAAACTAGCTCTGGTTCTACTCCTGTGAGTGAGCACATCTCTATCAAAACAGCTGTTAACAACTTCCTGTTTCCCAGAATCTCATTGTTTATGGGTTCTACTTTTATGAATGTTTATCAAACACAAAACAACTATTTGCCCTAATTGGACAAATGCATAATTTATTTGTGCACGGTTTGACTTTGACCGAACCGGATGTGGCCCACAGCATGTCTGGTTTTCATGCCTATGTGTTTCTGCTGATCAGAACATCGATAATCAATGTTGTCATAGTTCAGAATCATGATGTATTATAATGCTGTCCTTTTGCGTGGCACAGTCATCATGGCAATAACTCGCTAATTCTAATAACACAACACAACTGATAATTCTTAAAATGTTGAGTCGTGCTCGCTGAGCGTTGCGTGACGTCACGAGTTAAATATTAATTTAAGGAAACCGAGATATTGGGCTGAATCCTCTTGGACACCAATGAGCTCCACAGACGGTGCGGACCCACCGGGACGGAGGCTTCCGTTCTGCGGGCGCACGGGACACCTGCAGCGGGCTCTGCCTGTTGGACCACCGCGATCATCCGCGTGCGTTATGTGTTCGTGTCATGAGCCGCGTGCTCGCGTCACGCGAGGAGAGACTAAATAAACACATTTCACAATGGAGCTTTGATTGACAGCTCGAGCAACAACAACAATGTGGATATGAACGCGACACTTACGGTTGAGCGCGCGCGGGCTCCGGCTCCGCGAGCTGAGGGTGATGCTGCCGCAGCGCACGCGAGCACCGGGGCGATGTTACCCTGCGCGAGCTCTCTCCTGGCTGCTCCAGAAGCCGCCTCTCATTGGCCCACAAGCAAAGGGGGGGGGGGGCGAGCACCGGGGCGATGTTACCCTGCGCGAGCTCTCTCCTGGCTGCTCCAGAAGCCGCCTCACATTGGCCCACAAGCAAAGGGGGGGGGGCGAGCACCGGGGCGATGTTACCCTGCGCGAGCTCTCTCCTGGCTGCTCCAGAAGCCGCCTCTCATTGGCCCACAAGCAAAGGGGGGGGGGCGAGCACCGGGGCGATGTTACCCTGCGCGAGCTCTCTCCTGGCTGCTCCAGAAGCCGCCTCTCATTGGCCCACAAGCAAAGAGGGGGGCGCGCGAGGAACGGGGCCACGCGGGCGCGTTAGCAGCGCGCGCTCCCTGATTGGCCACGCGGGGGACAGGCGCGTGACACGCTGGGTGAGAGGGGGGTTCAGTTATCTGTAGAGGACCATAGACATGAAGGTCCCTGTGAGGAGCTTCTGTTCTGAAGGAATGAAGTGACAGAAACTTCCATTTTGTTTTTGTGTCACTTCATAAATCCCAAAGTTTGTCAACAGCATAACAATCTTTTTGTTGTTGTCTTTGCTGTGTGGTTCCCCTCATGATGGTCCAGCCTCCTGGTGCAGAGGGCCTGTTTCTGGAGTCCAACAGGAAGTCAGCAGCACTGGTTCCCTGCACTCAAAGCCAGATAACATTCACAAATGAACACCACTTTATTAAAGTCAACGTTACACATTCTGACTTATGGTGGACTAGAATGGTTTCCAGGCTGGTTCCTGAAGCTCGTTGTTGTGTCCATTGCGCGTGTAATATTTCCACGTTTCACCATGTTTGTTCCCGACCAGCAGAGATGGGGACTCACGTCTTCAGGTACCGGGGTCGGGTTCCCCTCAGCTTCATCTTCATCTCACATCTGGGCCTTTGTACCTACTCTGAATTATCCAGGAAGCAGCACTTTGACAATTCAATGAAATTGTTTTTCGAATTGCAAACACAAATGCAATAAGAGTTGTGATAGCATTGTACTCCTCCTGTGAAATCTGTGAACCGAAACATCTGGATTTAGTACTTATTAACATTCCTCTTCTGGAACCTACATTTGGTTATTTGAGGGAAACTCATTATAATTTAATAGCTGAGACGTTGCACATGAACATCATTTAGGAGCACTGGGGGCTGTGGTTGTGTTTCAGGATAACTAGAAAGAAGAGCTGCACATGGCCGCCGATGTGACCTTTTGACCTCTTCCTTTTAGCTTTTTGTTTAGTGGTTTAATAAGAACAGCTGTGAGTTTTATTAGAATGAATGTGAATGCCTCACAAATCTTTATGAGCTCCACAGACGTTTCAGTGATGGAATGAAGACTAAACTCTGATTTATTCAAAATGTAATTAACCTTCTGTGGTTATTATGTCTGGACGACATGTTTCATATATATTTAATCTACATCCCAGCCTGCCATCGTCCATGTTCCTCTCTTTGTGTCTGAACCTTTACATTTAGCATCTGAGAATTGTTTCCCATGTTTGGTTCCTCATCACTTAATATTACACATAACTCTTTTTCTTCAGCAAAATCAAGTCATTTCTCTCTCTGCAGTCTAATTAGCTCTCTGTTACATTAGGACAATGTGATTTTAATTGTGACAGGCTGAAGTCAAGGTCAACCTCGTGCTAACCGATCCAACTATTTATGTCAGCATCGGATATCGCCGCATACCTAAATCCAATATTCACACCGGACACACCCACCAAACACATCTCATCCATGTTGCCATCATTTAGGCCCTGAACACATCGCAGATTGCTAAGAAATATAAGTAGCTGATGTACTGTCTCAAAAACAGATTTCCAGTGACGTTATGAACGAGTTAAAACAATAATGCTTCCCCGTGTTTGCTGTCAGGTGTAACAGGCAGCAGGTTGCTTCATCACCACACTCACGAGGCTCAGGAGGCTTTCTGACCATCAGGTTCTATTATTCACCAAACAGATGAAGAGGGAGCCGGCAGTGTTTGTTTTGTTCCCAGGTTCTCCAGCAGACAGGAATGAGTCACAAGTGAGCTGGAGGGGCCCAGAGCTGATCTAGAGTCAGACAAGTGTGGAACCTCCAGAGCAGGAAGAAGAGAACCAACCCACAAAGGTTCTGGCCCTGCCGTCATGCTCCCTTACACAGCTCTGGTCTTTGAAGAAAGGGAAATATGATTCATGAAATTCATGTCAATGCAAATGTACGGGGGCCCAGAGCCTTCAGGTCCCTCCAAGACCCTTCAGGTCCCTTCAGGCCCCGTCTGGCCTCCTTTAGGCTTTCAAGACCCTTCAGGTACCTTCAGGCCCCTTCTGGCCTCCCTTCAGGTCCCTTTTAGACCCTTCATGTCCCTTCTGGCCTCCTTCAGGTCCTTTCAAGACCCTCAGGCCCCTTCTGGCCTCCTTCATGTCCCTTCTGGCCTCCCTTCAGGTCCCTTCAAGACCCTCAGGCCCCTTCTGGCCTCCTTCATGTCCCTTCTGGCCTCCTTCAGGTCCCTTCAAGACCCTCAGGCCCCTTCTGGCCTCCTTCATGTCCCTTCTGGCCTCCTTCAGGTCCCTTCAAGACCCTCAGGCCCCTTCTGGCCTCCTTCAGGTCCCTTCAAGACCCTTCAGGTCCCTCCAAAGACCCTCATAATGAACATGAAGCGAGTCCTGAAACGGCCTGCAGCGTGTTTCTTCTTCAGTATTTCATTCATGGAACATAAAGATTACCAACCCTAGCTTTAAGGCCTTATAAACCTTCTCTATTTGGATAACATCCCTTCACATTCTATCTCATTAATTATCTGTTTTAATTGATAATCATTTAGGATAGGAATATAGAAGCATTTATGCTTCTGCCTATACCTTTTCAGTCATTAGATTGTGTCGTTATTATTATATGTAATGAGTGAATGAATAATACTCATGCAACACCTTTGAGGAGTGAAGATGAAAGAGCTAATCTGAGATCCCAGAGTACTGGACTCACTGAGGAGTGGTCTTGGATGTGAAGTGGTTTTAGGATCTTCTTTCTTTGAGTCTACTTGTTGCAGCGTGGTCCCTGAATCCTCTTCAGGTCCTCCGTGAGTACCAGCTGGTGATGAAGGGTGAACCGATCCAACAGGAACATGCCCGTACCCGTCGGAGACACCATGCAGTCCACATGAGCTCTGATTACTTTTAATTTGACTCTTCCCATAGCATCCATTATTAATGAGTCCTAATGGCAGCACTGAACCCGGTATTGATCAGGTTCTTCTTACCTCTAATCTAATCCTAGCAGAGGGCTGAGACAGGAGCCTCTTTTCATTGTTATATTATTGGGCTTTGCTTTACTGCCAGTACATATTAGAGGTATTTTTACTGGCATGTGCCCAGAATCACACTCATTTTAATATTCACGTGGTGTTCATAGTTCAGAGGAGCCGTGTTGCATCTGTACATACGACATCCCTGACCTTTGACCTCAAGGGTAAAAAAGGGAATAACCTTTCAGGAGAGCAACAGAAGAGGATCCCTCTCCCCGGATGGACAGAAGCAATAGATGTCATGTGACCAGATGAACAATAGATGTCATGTGACCAGATGAACACTATATGTCATGTGACCAGATGAACAATAGATGTCATGTGACCAGATGAAGAGAGTTACATAAACATTCAATGAATATGACAGAAATTTATGAATAATGAGTAGTAGGCATGGACCACGATCCAGACCTCCACAATCCATGAAACAGAAGGAGGTAGAGAGGAGGGGGGGGGGGGCATCAGCAGGGCCAAGACAGGAGGCCGGCCCAAGAGGTAGATAGGTGCTCAGTGTATCCTAAAGCATACTTTTTAGGACTCTAGGAACCACAAGTAGCCCCGCATTTAGTGAGCAGCTCTCTAGTGGGGCAATATGGTACTACAAGCTCCTTAAGATATGATGGTGCATCACCAATCAAGGCTTTGTAGGTGAGGAGAAGAATTTTAAATGTGATTCTTGATTTTACAGGGAGCCAGTGCAGAGCAGCTAATACAGGAGTCATGTGATCTCTTTTCTTCAAGGTCAAGACAAACCAACCTTCACTCTTCAGACAGCAGGAGGAGAGATGGACAAACATGCTCGATAATAACCAACGCATGTATGTCCATTAATGAGAACCCTTTGATTGGGATCAGCTTCTCATAATTAACAACTTTGTATTTAATAAAGTACTAAATAAGTCCTAATTATGAAATATGAGAAACGTATGAATAATTAGGTGATTATATAACTGCTCCATGAAAACGTTGTTTTAATGAAATAGAAGTCAAACATGTTATTCTAAAGTGCCAGAACCTGACATTTAAGATCATGAAAATATTCCACATCTCTCCATCACATGTTGACAATATTTTCATTGAGCGTCGCCCTGACAAGATGTTCATCTACATGGATGAGTGCTGTTGCTACGGTTACCGCTGATGAGTCACTGATCTTACTCTGGATCCTGTAAATAGAAGAGGAGATGGTGGAGGCGTTGATGGCGACGAGGCAGATCTGTTTGATTATTTCTTCAGCGTAATAAAACACAGAAAGGCTGATGGTTGACTGAACGCTGATTTATTACTGAAGAGGGAAGCTGGTAAGAGAGGGTGGACATGTACAAACACCTGGAGCAGCACCCTTCAGTCAGGGGGGTGGGGGCCCAGGTATCGGCTTCCTCCTCCTAAATCCAGGGTGTTCCGGGTTGGGTTTCCCTGATCGGGAGAGTAACGTCTGTGGAAGCACTTCCTGCTGCCGTTAGCTGGGGCCCTGCTCTTCCTCCTGCCTCATCCTCTTCCTCAGCTGCTCGCCGATGTCCGAAAGCGGGTTCATTTTGGCCGAGAGGGTCTTGACCGCGTTGCTGAACCGGCTGGTCTCCGTTTCCCTGAAGGAAAGGAGAACGCGTGAATGGGACGGCGAACACGCGCAATGAGAATAATGAGATTATGAATATTCTGCTTACAGGAGTTTGCGTTTCTGTGACTGTTTCATCTGACTGAAGTCTGTTGGTTCAGGCCTCTTCACCGGCCTGAGGGGACAAAGACATCACCTGGGTTATTAGTATTACTATCGCAGCACGTCTTCATGCTTCATGTATACAGACAGTTTGAGGTCCTTTTATAGAGAACACCTCTTGGACTACAGATAGAAGCTTTATCCCTCCATGGGAAGGAAGTCCTACCAGCTGGGAAAGACGACATTTACGAGCTGGACGGGAGGCAATAGAACATTATTATTTATGTTGTGTTTTTATGGCATCAAACTGGGAGGGAGGAGGGTCTTTGTTGGCTTTATCGCTGCAGGGTTCAGAAACCTTTGATAGCACTCTGCATTAGTTATGCTATATGCCTTTAAGGTGACTTTCATAGTGTTGAACGAGCTCTCCTGAGTCCTGCTCAGGGAGGAGGAGACGTTCCTGAAGAGGACTCATGACTTGAAACCGAGACCAGAGGCCAAGGACGCGAGCCGGACTCCAGGAGGACCACGTCAGGGAGACTAACGCTGGGATATGTAAGACTTTTGATGAGAATGAAGGCGTAGAAGCACACATTTATGTAGTCTTTTATAAATAAATTAATAAATATATATAGGATTGGATGTGCACATGACTCCATTTCAGAAACATGATTCTAAAAGCATGACAGTTAGTATACCAGTTAGCATTATATAGAGGAAATGAAAACACGTAATTGAACATTCACAACTTGCTTAGAATTAGTATGCCAATGCTGAGATGTCTCCATACCTGTGACTACAGGGTGTGAATGTTAGTTACTGCTGATGGACAGGTGTAATATTAGCTCCTCCCATCAGGGTGTGAATGTTAGTTACTGCTGATGGACAGGTGTAACCTTAGCTCCTCCCATCAGTGTGTGAATGCTAGTTACTCCTGATGGACAGGTGTAACCTTAGCTCCTCCCATCAGGGTGTGAATGTTAGTTACTGCTGATGGACAGGTGTAACCTTAGCTCCTCCCATCAGGGTGTGAATGTTAGTTACTGCTGATGGACAGGTGTAACCTTAGCTCCTCCCATCAGTGTGTGAATGCTAGTTACTCCTGATGGACAGGTGTAACCTTAGCTCCTCCCATCAGGGTGTGAATGCTAGTTACTGCTGATGGACAGGTGTAACCTTAGCTCCTCCCATCAGGGTGTGAATGTTAGTTACTCCTGATGGACAGGTGTAACCGTAGCTCCTCCCATCAGGGTGTGAATGTTAGTTACTGCTGATGGACAGGTGGAACCTTAGCTCCTCCCATCAGGGTGTGAATGTTAGTTACTCCTGATGGACAGGTGTAACCGTAGCTCCTCCCATCAGGGTGTGAATGTTAGTTACTCCTGATGGACAGGTGTAACCTTAGCTCCTCCCATCAGTGTGTGAATGTTAGTTACTCCTGATGGACAGGTATAACCGTAGCCCCTCCCATCAGGGTGTGAATGGGTGAATGATGTCATGTGGTGTTAAAGCGCTGTCTGACTCCCCTCGAGGACATTTAAATGGTACGATGATGGAGGACGACTATCCTCGGCACTCACACTTTGTTTTTCCTGCTCTTGCGTCGAGCGGCGGGGGCGGAGGCAGCGGGTGCGGTGAGCTGAGAGAGCTCCGGCAGGGCGTCGGCCAGCGGCCTCATGTCGCCCACCACGGGCGTGGCCTCCCGCCGGGCCTCGGCCGCCTGCTGCTCCTTGGCCTGTTTGATGGAGCTGATCTCTGAGGGGGGGGGGAGGGGGAGAGGTTACACAGTGTCCAGTCTGATCCAGCGTCTAAAGACAGTTTACATCATGTCTCGTATTGACGCTCATCCGAAGTATAACAGATTAAACTGGTCCCTCATACGCTTTACCCCCGTCAGCCGGTGAATCCCTCACTCCTCGTCCTCTACGGCCCCTTCCCCGGGTCTAATCTGAAAAGCGCTAATATTCCTCTCCATCTTTTTCTAATTCCTGAAAGCTGTCATCCGCGGAGCCGCTCTCGGGTTTCAGCAGGAGTCAGTCGCACGGCCATTAGCCGCTAATTATATACGGCTGATACGCCTTGTGTTACCCACGGATTGATTGGCTCAGCAGCCGGCTACGGTTACAGGCCTCAGCACAATTACTGGAGAGGGTGGAGGCGCGAGGGGGGGCGGTGCAAGGGTGGAGGCACGAGGGGGGGCGGTGCGAGGGTGGAGGCACGAGGGGGGGCGGTGCGAGGGTGGAGGCACGAGGGGGGGCGGTGCAAGGGTGGAGGCACGAGGGGGGGCGGTGCGAGGGGGGAGGCACGAGGGGGGGGGGTGCGAGGGTGGAGGCGCGAGGGGGGGCGGTGCAAGGGTGGAGACACGAGGGGGGGCGGCGCAAGGGTGGAGACACGAGGGGGGGCGGTGCGAGGGTGGAGGCACGAGGGGGGGGCGGTGCGAGGGTGGAGGCACGAGGGGGGGTGGTGCGAGGGTGGAGGCGCGAGGGGGGGCGGTGCAAGGGTGGAGACACGAGGGGGGGCGGCGCAAGGGTGGAGGCACGAGGGGGGGCGGCGCAAGGGTGGCGGTGCGATGGTGGAGTGAGGGTGGCGGTGCGATGGTGGAGTGAGGGTGGCGGTGCGATGGTGGAGGCACGAGGGGGGGCGGCGCAAGGGTGGAGGCGCGAGGGGGTGCGGCGCAAGGGTGGAGTGAGGGTGGAGGCGCGAGGGGGGGCGGTGCGAGGGTGGAGGTGCGAGGGTGGCGGTGCGAGGGTGGAGGTGCGAGGGTGGAGTGAGGGTGGCGGTGCGAGGGTGGAGGCACAAGGGTCATTTTCACCGCAGCGCAACAACAAATATGGATTGAAGCATAATATTAAATGTAAACATATTGTGTTGAATAAATATTTAAATATATAAACTCACTGTTAAGCCATCTATCCCTCCTCTCCTTCATCTTCTCCTTCTTTGACTTGACTTTCTTCTCTTCTGGGCCTGTGAAACACACACACACACACACACACACACACACACACACGTGAGTGACCTCTTAATGTATTTAACACATTCATATGTAGATGTTTGTTTGTGTGTAAACACTAAACCTCATCGAGGCTTTTGGACTGAACAGGAACAAATAGAAAAGTTGAGCAGCTTCACTCGTGGCTGTTAGGACGCGTTGTCATGGATACAAGCTAACAATAGATTCTAGGTATTCAAACGCCTATGCTGACACCTGAATGCTGCACCGGTCCTTCTCAAGGACGGGCTCACAGAGGGAGGGAGAGAGAGAGAGAAGGAGGGAGAGGGAGAGAAGGAGAGAGAGGGAGGGAGGGAGAGAGAAGGAGGGAGAGGGAGGGAGGGAGAGAAGGAGAGAGAGGGAGGGAGGGAGAGAAGGAGGGAGAGGGAGGGAGGGAGGGAGAGAAGGAGAGAGAGGGAGGGAGAGAGAGGGAGGGAGAGAAGGAGGGAGAGAAAGAAGGAGAGAGAGGGAGGGAGAGAAGGAGAGAGAGGGAGGGAGGGAGAGAGAAGGAGGGAGAGGGAGGGAGAGAGAGGGAGGGAGAGAAGGAGGGAGAGGGAGGGAGAGAAAGAAGGAGAGAGAGGGAGGGAGAGAAGGAGGGAGAGAAGGAGAGAGAGGGAGGGAAGGAGAGAGGGAGAGAGAGGGAGAGGGGGGGAGGGAGAGAAGGAGGGAGAGGGAGGGAGAGAAGGAGAGAGAGGGAGGGAGGGAGAGAAAGAGAGAGAAGGAGGGAGAGGGAGGGAGGGAGGGAGAGAGAAGGAGGGAGAGGGAGGGAGGGAGAGAAGGAGAGAGAGGGAGGGAGGGAGAGAAGGAGGGAGAGGGAGGGAGGGAGGGAGAGAAGGAGAGAGAGGGAGGGAGAGAGAGGGAGGGAGAGAAGGAGGGAGAGGGAGGGAGAGAAAGAAGGAGAGAGAGGGAGGGAGAGAAGGAGAGAGAGGGAGGGAGGAGAGAGAAGGAGGGAGGGAGAGAAGGAGAGAGAGGGAGGGAGGGAGAGAAGGAGGGAGAGGGAGGGAGGGAGGGAGAGAAGGAGAGAGAGGGAGGGAGAGAGAGGGAGGGAGAGAAGGAGGGAGAGGGAGGGAGAGAAAGAAGGAGAGAGAGGGAGGGAGAGAAGGAGAGAGAGGGAGGGAAGGAGAGAGGGAGAGAGAGGGAGAGGGAGGGAGAGAGAAGGAGGGAGAGGGAGGGAGGGAGAGAAGGAGGGAGAGGGAGGGAGAGAAGGAGAGAGAGGGAGGGAGGGAGAGAAAGAGAGAGAAGGAGGGAGAGGGAGGGAGGGAGAGAAGGAGAGAGAGGGAGGGAGGGAGAGAGAAGGAGGGAGAGGGAGGGAGGGAGAGAAGGAGAGAGAGGGAGGGAGAGAAGGAGAGAGAGGGAGGGAAGGAGAGAGGGAGAGAGAGGGAGAGGGAGGGAGAGAGAAGGAGGGAGAGGGAGGGAGGGAGAGAAGGAGGGAGAGGGAGGGAGAGAAGGAGAGAGAGGGAGGGAGAGGGAGGGAGGGAGAGAAGGAGGGAGAGGGAGGGAGGGAGGGAGAGAAGGAGGGAGAGGGAGGGAGAGAAAGAAGGAGAGAGAGGGAGGGAGAGAAGGAGGGAGAGAAGGAGAGAGAGGGAGGGAAGGAGAGAGGGAGAGAGAGGGAGAGGGAGGGAGAGAGAAGGAGGGAGAGGGAGGGAGGGAGAGAAGGAGGGAGAGGGAGGGAGAGAAGGAGAGAGAGGGAGGGAGGGAGAGAAGGAGAGAGAGGGAGGGAGAGGGAGGGAGGGAGAGAAGGAGGGAGAGGGAGGGAGAGAAGGAGAGGGAGGGAGGGAGAGAAGGAGAGAAGGAGAGAGAGGGAGGGAGGGAGAGAAAGAGGGAGAGGGAGGGAGAGAAAGAAGGAGAGAGAGGGAGGGAGAGAAGGAGGGAGAGAAGGAGAGAGAGGGAGGGAAGGAGAGAGGGAGAGAGAGGGAGAGGGAGGGAGAGAGAAGGAGGGAGAGGGAGGGAGGGAGAGAAGGAGAGAGGGAGAGAGAGGGAGAGGGAGGGAGAGAAGGAGAGAGGGAGAGAAGGAGAGAGAGAGAGAGAAAGAAGGAGAGAGAGGGAGGGAGAGAGAGAAAGAAGGAGAGAGAGGGAGGGAGAGAGAGAAGGAGGGAGAGGGAGAGGGAGGGAGAGAAGGAGAGAGGGAGAGAGAGGGAGGAATAGAGAGAGAGAGAAGGAGGGAGAGAGAGTAGGGTGGTCTACCAACGCTATAACAATTCATCATCATCATCATGGGTCTGGTGGTCTCATTGACCTGCTGACCCTGGGTCTGGTGATCTCATTGACCTGCTGACCCTGGGTCTGGTGGTCTCATTGACCTGCTGACCCTGGGTCTGGTGATCTCATTGACCTGCTGACCCTGGGTCTGGTGGTGGTGGTCTCTGTTCAGGCTCACTATCTGTAGAGATCATGGCCACCGCAGTGCTCGACAACAGAGGTGTTCCTGCTGCTGTTAGCAGGAGGAGAACAGGCAAAGATAGACATCTGCTGCCACTACACTGTGGGGGGGGGGGAAACATGACCTCATGAGTGTGTGTGTGGAGCGGGGGGGGGGGGGGGGGGGGCCTTTACCACCACGGCGCTCCATTGGGAGCATCGTCTTCCTGCTGTTGGATGAAACCGATAGCTGTGTTTACGGCTGGCTGCAGTTTGCCTCTCACCTACCCAGCCCGCATCCACACAGGCTCCTCCCCCTGCTCAGGCTACTCCCCCTGCTCAGGCTCCTCCCCCTGCTCACTCTACACAGGCTCCTCCCCCTGCTCCCTCTACTCAGGCTCCTCCCCCTGTGAGAACCCCTCTAACGTCACATATGCCACACGATGCAAGAGGCAGATGTATTTGTATTTTCTACCGTGTACAACTACAACAACAACCACCAGAAACAGGACGCAAAGGGCACACAGAACACGTCACATCTGTGAAAATCAGGCGTTATATATACTATGGGGGGGGGGGTCAGTGGTGAGCAGGGTCGTCCTTCAATCATAAGATCGGCGGTTCGATTCCCAGCTCGCTAGTCCATGTTAATGTGCCCTTGAGCAAGACACTTAACACCAAATGTCTCCCGTAGCTCTTCCTATAGTGTATGAATGTGTATGTGAATAACAATGGTTCCATATTAAAGTTTACACACACACACACACACACACACACACACACACACACACACACACACACACACACACACACACACACACACACACACACACACACACACACACACACACACACACACACACACACACACACACACACACACACACACACACACACACACACACACACACACACACACACACACACACACACACACACACACACACCACCACCCCCCCTCCCCTTCATGCTGCCAGGCCCTCACACTGGTAGCTCCTCTCTGGGGGTCCTTCCTCCACAGCCTTTTGAAGTAGCAGCTCCAAAGCTGGAGGACTTGGACCAGCAGCCTTAATGAGTACCACAGACCCCAAAGAAACCTCCAGTGTGAGGTAGCATGAGGACAACAACACGGCTCGTACCCCCTCTAGTGGCCAGGCAATGCTGACACGGGGAGAACATGCAGACTCTACACAGAAGGACCGCCCAGACCGGGAACCGAACCCCGACCCTCTTGCTGTGAGCCCACTAGAGACTCGTCATATTAGACATATTAACATAAGTTCACATCCTTTGGGGTTCTTGTGGACTAAAGACTGACGATGGGAAACGGATTGACTGCTGACCTTTGACCCACTGCTGTGGACTCATGTGATACTCCTGCAGGGTCTGTTAAGGACCCCATGAAGGTAGAACCAGTCATAATAATGGTTCGACACGGTTCCTCCTCTGCTCATGGTTCCCAAGAAGACAGAAGATTCCGCCAGGTTAAAGTGTCTCTAAAACGTGGGATATTCTAGCGCTTCCCCGTCCACGGACCCTGGACCCCGAACCTCCAGCACCTGTGAGGACCCGTTGGTGTGAACGGGGATCAGGGCTCAGCTGCTAGGAGCCGGTGATGCATGGGGGGGGGGGGGTGATAACTGTGATATTCAACATGGATATAACGATAATTATGCACATTATATTCATAAAGTTATGGTTACAAACTGTCTTAATCTCCCCACATTGTAAAAAAAGACAAAACGCTTAATGAACAAAAAGTAAAAGGTGAATTTGACTGGTCGCGTAATTCTGTTTTTTTCCACATGAATATTGCGTCACCATGAATTAGTTTTGCCGTAACAATCATGAGGTCATCTGAGAGCTCAGATCTGCACTGATTATTGCTATTAGTGGTATCTGTGTGTTATTGCACTGTGTATAAGAATATTAAATAATAATAACGACGCCCACATACAGTGCCCACCATACGGACCACTCACAGACAGCCCTACCTTTCTGAGCAGGCAACGGGGCGTCTGGGGGGTCCTCGAACTTGAGCGTCTGGACCAGGGCCTCTGGAGTGATCCTGGTGCCCGCGAAGATCCCAGAGGGGAAGCAGATCTCTCCCAGAGGCTGTGGGGGGTCAGAACACAGGAAGTGAGACTTCTTCATGTGAGCCCCTGGGGCTCCTGGTGCCCTCTGCACACCCCCTTCTCTGGGGGGGCCATGATGGCAGAGTGGACCTGGACCTTCACAATATGGTTTGATTTAACTAGCAAGATTAGTCTTTAAGCTGTTGTGGTATTATCTATAATAATAATAATAATAATAACAATAATAATAATAATCCGAATTGATTAATTAACATATTACATTTGGGGGGTCCACTACCTCCTATTCAGAACCCCTCCTGCTGCCCGGTGGACCAGCATCCTGACTGGTTCCAGGCTGGATGCATCCCATAATATGTGACCCACTGATAGTATAAAGCTACAGGTAAGCCCTGTGTGTGAACACCGGTCAATACACAGACATCCCAGAATAACCCTATTACCGGATGCAGAACAATAGAACAATAACATCACAACTAAATAATACATAAACAGGACCACGTGGCGGGCCGACACACACACACACACACACACACACACACACACACACACACACACACACACACACACACACACACACACACACACACACACACACACACACACACACACACACACACACACACACACACACACACACACACACACACACACACACACACACACACACACACACACACACACACACACACACACACACACACACACACACACACACACACACACACACACACACACACACACACACACACACACACACACACACACACACACACACACACACACACACACACACACACACACACACACACACACAGGCTACCGGTAGTCCACGACACGGTTCCGTTAACCTACCTGGTTTTCGCTCTTCTGATTCTCCAGAAGAGGAGCGCTTGTTTTCTGTTCCGAGGCAGCGGGCTGCTGCTCCGGACCCGCAGGCGGCGCGGAGCCGGGGGTCTGCGCGAGTCGGCCCGGCCTCTCGAGCCTCACGGCCTCCTGGTGGAGCTTCTGGCGGACGTGTTTGATCTTTCCGACCATTGTTCCGAAGCTTCAGGGTGAACCGAACCAGCGCTGCTTCACACGGCCCGTTGTATGGGTGCTCCCCGGTGTCGACGGCGTGAGGTGGTGTCAAGTCTGCGCCGCCATCACCGGAAGTGGATCGGTTTTACTTTTCAATTTAAAAGTCTCGGTCGTGTTTGGTGTTGTATTTTTATTTGTTTACGTCGTAATGTTAGGATATGTGTCGAATTATATTCTGTATTATATTCTGAGAAATATGACATTTGGGATAAAAGTACTGAGCAAATTAATTTAAACATTTAGCTCATTTAGTTATTTTCAGTTTGGGATTCAGGTTGATAACTCTTTTAATCTGAAAGTCGAACTCCGGAAGTACATGTTTAGACTCCGGGTAGCTTGGTGTTGTTGTCATGACAAGCGTGACTGGTGTTCCGGCTTAGTGGTTCGGTGGGAAACGGCACAGAGAGAGAGAGAGAGAGAGAGAGAGAGTTCCGCCTTGCTATTAATCACCATGTTGTTCCGCTGTCGAACTATTTGTTTTTTTATTTATTATTGCTTTCAATAGTTTGATAACCCGATCAAATCGACATCAGCAGTATAATATATAACATTAGATAGGCTGTTGGGAAATATCAGTCTGTTTTGAACCTGAATTTGCTCCAAATACATATTTGTTTGAGAGCACGTTATAGACTGTCACACTTTAATACACGTTATAGACTGTCACACTTTAATGCTCGTTATAGACTGTCACACTTTAATGCTCGTTACAGGGTGAGGGTTGGAACTCAACTACATCGAGAGCTCCCTCCTCACCAGGTGTGTTACTGCTGCAGTACCCTGACTCGTCGCTTGGGGTAGGCACTCTGTCCCCACCTGGAGGGAGCTAGCTAATGCTATGTGATGTGTTTTTTTTACTAATAAAATTGTGTATACAAACTGAATTGAACCGAAAGTAATGCATGTAGATTGGATACGAGAATATGTTAATTATTTATTATACTCTGTATCAACCCGTCGGCCTCACGTTCTCACGCAGCGACCTCGACCCGGAACTAGCGAAGGACCGACAGTTTCTACCCGGACATGCAATGAGCTGCACACATAAACATGGCGGCCAACATAGAACAGATTTTCCAAGACTTTATATTGAATAAGATCAGAGAGATCGAAGACCAGAATGAAGACAAACCGTACGTGCACGTTGTGTGTGTCTCGTGCTCGCGATGCTTCGGTAACGGCGGGCGGGGGAACTAACGGCACCGCGGCCGCTCCGCAACGACAAGCTAGCGGGGTCGTTGTGTGTGTTGTTACCGATGATGGTGATGTCGTTAGCTAGATGAAGAGGGGAGGGATGTGGTGTCGCGTGATGCTTCACGGTCTCTGCTCATGGTTATCCTCAAAGTAAATACCGGACCAGGCTCCATGAAGCCCGTCCTGTGACTCCTCCATGTAGCCTGAGCCAGAAGCTCTGCCGTGGGTTCCCCCGAGCAGATGTTCTCCTGAAGGACTCCGATACCAAGTGAACCTAACCACCCCTGTTGCATCTGTGTCCCTAGAGCTGCTGGAGAAGAGGCCGCCGCCTTTGAGACGGTTGAAGCGGAAGAAGCGACTTCAGACAGAAAGAAGCAGGAAGACGTCAGGACCAGCGGCTCACTGAGGAAACACCGGAAGCACAAGAAACACAAAAGTAAGAAGAAGAGGAGGAACCGAGAGAAGGAGAGCAGTTCAGAGTCCGGAGCAGAGGACGCCGGACCCCAGCACCAGTCCAGGTGACGCTTCTCCTTCTAACTGCCTCGTGACACCGGTTATAATACGGGCCGATGAAATCAAGCATTCTCATTGGTTGAGAGTGAGTCACGGGGTGTACACCTGTTTACATTTATCTGAGGTTCCATATCAGTGAAACTCACAATAACAGTATTGATTCAGAGGACGATAATAACTGATAACTAATTGATCTGGTTGATTACTCCCCCCCGCCCCATCATGAGTGTTTTATTCATGACATGTTGTTGTCTTTGCTTCCCAGAGGAGGAACGCCCACCGAGCCCAACCAGGAACAAGGTGAGCCTCTCATTATGTCTTTTAATGCCTTGGAAAACACTGACTCGAGATCAGGGGTCACTAACAGGCGGACCGGGTCCGGACCCAGACCCAGACCCCGTTGTCTCTGGACCGAAAACTGATAGATAATTGATAATAATAGATAATTTCCAGCGTTTCCGGCTCTCGTTCAGCGGTCCAGGAAACACACCGACCACTTACCTTGTTCTCTCTATGTCCTCTCCATGTTCATGCCAAGTTCCCTCCGTGTCCTCGCCATGTCTGTGTGACCCCTGCACCCTATCAGCTATCCCCTGCACCCTATCAGCTATCCCCTGCACCCTACCAGCTATACCCTGCACCCTACCAGCTATACCCTGCACCCTACCAGCTATCCCCTGCACCCTACCAGCTATCCCCTGCACCCTATCAGCTATACCCTGCACCCTACCAGCTATACCCTGCACCCTACCAGCTATCCCCTGCACCCTACCAGCTATCCCCTGCACCCTACCAGCTATACCCTGCACCCTACCAGCTATCCCCTGCACCCTACCAGCTATCCCCTGCACCCTACCAGCTATCCCCTGCACCCTACCAGCTATACCCTGCACCCTACCAGCTATCCCCTGCACCCTACCAGCTATACCCTGCACCCTACCAGCTATCCCCTGCACCCTACCAGCTATACCCTGCACCCTATCAGCTATCCCCTGCACCCTACCAGCTATACCCTGCACCCTATCAGCTATCCCCTGCACCCTACCAGCTATACCCTGCACCCTATCAGCTATCCCCTGCACCCTACCAGCTATCCCCTGCACCCTATCAGCTATCCCCTGCACCCTACCAGCTATACCCTGCACTCTATCAGCTATCCCCTGCACCCTACCAGCTATCCCCTGCACCCTACCAGCTATCCCCTGCACCCTACCAGCTATCCCCTGCACCCTACCAGCTATCCCCTGCACCCTACCAGCTATACCCTGCACCCTACCAGCTATCCCCTGCACCCTACCAGCTATACCCTGCACCCTACCAGCTATCCCCTGCACCCTACCAGCTATACCCTGCACCCTATCAGCTATCCCCTGCACCCTACCAGCTATACCCTGCACCCTATCAGCTATCCCCTGCACCCTACCAGCTATACCCTGCACCCTACCAGCTATACCCTGCACCCTATCAGCTATCCCCTGCACCCTACCAGCTATCCCCTGCACCCTATCAGCTATCCCCTGCACCCTACCAGCTATACCCTGCACCCTATCAGCTATCCCCTGCACCCTACCAGCTATCCCCTGCACCCTACCAGCTATCCCCTGCACCCTACCAGCTATCCCCTGCACCCTACCAGCTATCCCCTGCACCCTACCAGCTATCCCCTGCACCCTTCCCTCCACTACATGACTCATTCCGCATAGCTTTTTTCTTAACAAGAAACCATTTCTTCATTTAGTGAGCAGCTCTCTAGTGGGGCAATATGGTACTACAAGCTCCTTAAGATATGATGGTGCATCACCAATCAAGGCTTTGTAGGTGAGGAGAAGAATTTTAAATGTGATTCTTGATTTTACAGGGAGCCAGTGCAGAGCAGCTAATACAGGAGTCATGTGATCTCTTTTCTTAGTGTGTGTGAGTACACGAGCTGCAGCTCTTCTGTTGAACCCACCATGCTGCTCCACTGTGTGTCCAGGTGTGGACGACGACAGTAAGTCCAGATGCCACAAGCGGCATTCAACAGCAAAGAGGAAGAAGAAGAAGAAAAGGAAGAAAGGTGAAGAGAGCTCGTCAGATTGCGACTCAGAGTTTGTGTCAAAGCAGAAGGAGAGGAAGAGCGGTCAGAGCTCATCGCCACGGCGACGAGAGGAGCTGCCTGATATCATCCCTAAACAGGTAATACATTGAAATGCAGCTCGTTGTCCTAACTAGTGGATCTGTGGAGCGAGGTGTTTGAGGATGTCCCACGCCTTCCTGATGGGGCTCGTCTTCTCACCCGAACAGGACAGCTCCAATAAGGGAAGAGATGAAGAGCGGAGCGCTCGATCCCGCTCTCCTTCCTGTTTAGTGGGGAGGAGCTCTCGGCCTAGACACCCCCACCGGAGATCCAGGTATGAGGGAAGACCACTCTGGAGAGAAATGCATGGCTCAGTGGGTACAACGGGTTGCTCTTTAACCACGAGGTCGGCCGTTTGATCCCCGGGTCCCGCTGTCTGCAGGTCACATTGCATGCAACAGACAATTCTTTGTTTTCTAGTTTAAGAAACATTAAATTACTACGTAACTTAATCTTGACATTAAGTGGACGTCTCCAGATGCCATGAACCACGCACAGAACACCGGTCCTTGGGTTGCTCATCCTACCTGGCTCCACCCACATGGACCTGTAATAACCATGACCTTATGACCTTCTACATAGTCATAATCCTACCTTTTCTCCTGCTATGACAGCTCCTCAGAGAAAAGGGCGGCTTTTGAGGAATCCATACAGTCCACCCAAAGTCCTGCAAAAGGCCTGCAGCCCCCCCAGCTGCAGAGCCATGACCAGAGAGGACCGCCCCCCCAGAACAAAGAGGACCCCACACAACGACTAGGTAGACCCGCTTGAGAGCCAGATGTTTCACCACAGTTTGGTAGCAGTTCAATGAATAAACTGAAACGCATGATAAATGCTATTTTTAGGTGAATTTAATACGAGTATTTTATATGAAAAATAAATGTAACAGTTTCAAGTGAGATTATGGAGAAAAACATAAATGTGTTCAGATATACACGACTGTTCCCATACGCAGATATAATATATAACACAAAGTAATGGTCTTATGGTCTAACGCTGCAGGTTCTGGTGCACCCCAGTCCATGCTGGATCAGTCCATATCTACTAGGCCCACCCCCCCTCAGCTCAAAGCACCACACAGGCCTCATGAAGAAGCCAAGAAGAAGTCCCCACAGAGGAAGAAAGAAGCAAAGGCATCAAAGAGGCAGAAAAGATCCAAGTCACCATGTAGGAGCCACAGGAGGGGGTCCAGGTCCAGGTCCAGGTCCAGGTCCAGGAGTCCTTCGAAGAAGAAGAGGTCCCGGTCCAGGTAGAGTTCTAACTAAATGAACCAACATCAATAATAGCACCATGAATGCCTTCCAGGAGGTAAGTCTGAACTGCACTGGACATCATGTAAAGATGTTTCAGCAGCTTGTTGTTAAGGGACTTCATGTAAAGATGTTTCAGCAGCTTGTTGTTAAGGGACTTCATGTAAAGATGTTTCAGCAGCTTGTTGTTAAGGGACTTCATGTAAAGATGTTTCAGCAGCTTGTTGTTAAGGGACTTCATGTAAAGATGTTTCAGCAGTTTGTTAAGGGACTTCGTGTAAATATGTTTCAGCAGTTTAAGGGACTTCATGTAAAGATATGTTTCAGCAGTTTAAGGGATTCATGTAAAGATGTTTCAGCCGTGATCAAATGAATTGAGAGATGTTGTCTGCAGGTCAGGGGGCCGGCGCTCGCGGAGGTCTCGCTCACGTTCGGTGTCACATGGTCGGAGGAGGGCCACATTCAGCCAAAGGGACCGCTGGAAACGAGAGCCAAGCCACTCCCCTGTACTCATCCTCCGCAAAAACAGATCCCCCAGTCGGAAACTGTGCAGTTTGAGTACCAGCCCTCAACGCATCAGCGAACTGGGTCAGTTAATACAAACTTTTTCTATTTGCATTATTATTGATAAAGATGTTTCCAATGTGCTCCAGCCACCTGCCCAGGTGACAACCTCAACGCCTGCTTTCACGCTCTGTGGAAACAAGCTGCAGCTCCATTTAAAACATGTCCAACAGAAGAGCTCCATGTCAGGGGCTGTGTCACATTACCTTTACTATATTAACTTTACTATGTCACATTACCTTTACTATGTCACATTACCTTTACTACATTACCTTTACTGTGTCACATTACCTTTACTACATTACCTTTACTGTGTCACATTACCTTTACTACATTACCTTTACTGTGTCACATTACCTTTACTACATTACCTTTACTATGTCACATTACCTTTACTATGTCACATTACCTTTACTATATTAACTTTACTGTGTCACATTACCTTTACTACATTACCTTTACTGTGTCACATTACCTTTACTACATTACCTTTACTGTGTCACATTACCTTTACTACATTACCTTTACTATGTCACATTACCTTTACTACATTACCTTTACTGTGTCACATTACCTTTACTACATTACCTTTACTATGTCACATTACCTTTACTATGTCACATTACCTTTACTATGTCACATTACCTTTACTATGTCACATTACCTTTACTATATTAACTTTACTATGTCACATTACCTTTACTATGTCACATTACCTTTACTACATTACCTTTACTGTGTCACATTACCTTTACTACATTACCTTTACTGTGTCACATTACCTTTACTATGTCACATTACCTTTACTGTGTCACATTACCTTTACTACATTACCTTTACTGTGTCACATTACCTTTACTATGTCACATTACCTTTACTACATTACCTTTACTATGTCACATTACCTTTACTATGTCACATTACCTTTACTATGTCACATTACCTTTACTACATTACCTTTACTGTGTCACATTACCTTTACTGTGTCACATTACCTTTACTACATTAACTTTACTATGTCACATTAACTTAACTACATTACCTTTACTGTGTCACATTACCTTTACTACATTACCTTTACTACATTACCTTTACTATGTCACATTACCTTTACTATGTCACATTACCTTTACTACATTACCTTTACTATGTCACATTACCTTTACTATGTCACATTACCTTTACTATGTCACATTACCTTTACTGTGTCACATTACCTTTACTACATTACCTTTACTATGTCACATTACCTTTACTATGTCACATTACCTTTACTGTGTCACATTACCTTTACTACATTACCTTTACTGTGTCACATTACCTTTACTATGTCACATTACCTTTACTATGTCACATTACCTTTACTATGTCACATTACCTTTACTGTGTCACATTACCTTTACTACATTACCTTTACTATGTCACATTACCTTTACTATGTCACATTACCTTTACTATGTCACATTACCTTTACTATGTCACATTACCTTTACTGTGTCACATTACCTTTACTACATTACCTTTACTATGTCACATTACCTTTACTGTGTCACATTACCTTTACTACATTACCTTTACTATGTCACATTACCTTTACTATGTCACATTACCTTTACTACATTACCTTTACTGTGTCACATTACCTTTACTATGTCACATTACCTTTACTGTGTCACATTACCTTTACTATGTCACATTACCTTTACTACATTACCTTTACTGTGTCACATTACCTTTACTATGTCACATTACCTTTACTGTGTCACATTACCTTTACTGTGTCACATTACCTTTACTACATTACCTTTACTATGTCACATTACCTTTACTGTGTCACATTACCTTTACTACATTACCTTTACTATGTCACATTACCTTTACTATGTCACATTACCTTTACTACATTACCTTTACTGTGTCACATTACCTTTACTATGTCACATTACCTTTACTATGTCACATTACCTTTACTATGTCACATTACCTTTACTGTGTCACATTACCTTTACTACATTACCTTTACTATGTCACATTACCTTTACTGTGTCACATTACCTTTACTATATTAACTTTACTATGTCACATTACCTTTACTATGTCACATTACCTTTACTACATTACCTTTACTGTGTCACATTACCTTTACTATGTCACATTACCTTTACTGTGTCACATTACCTTTACTGTGTCACATTACCTTTACTGTGTCACATTACCTTTACTACATTACCTTTACTATGTCACATTACCTTTACTGTGTCACATTACCTTTACTACATTACCTTTACTATGTCACATTACCTTTACTGTGTCACATTACCTTTACTATATTAACTTTACTATGTCACATTACCTTTACTATGTCACATTACCTTTACTACATTACCTTTACTGTGTCACATTACCTTTACTACATTACCTTTACTATGTCACATTACCTTTACTATGTCACATTACCTTTACTGTGTCACATTACCTTTACTACATTAACTTTACTATGTCACATTACCTTTACTGTGTCACATTACCTTTACTACATTAACTTTACTATGTCACATTACCTTTACTATGTCACATTACCTTTACTACATTACCTTTACTGTGTCACATTACCTTTACTATGTCACATTACCTTTACTACATTACCTTTACTATGTCACATTACCTTTACTATGTCACATTACCTTTACTGTGTCACATTACCTTTACTATGTCACATTACCTTTACTGTGTCACATTACCTTTACTACATTAACTTTACTATGTCACATTACCTTTACTATGTCACATTACCTTTACTGTGTCACATTACCTTTACTACATTAACTTTACTATGTCACATTACCTTTACTATGTCACATTACCTTTACTATGTCACATTAACTTTACTACATTACCTTTACTGTGTCACATTACCTTTACTACATTACCTTTACTGTGTCACATTACCTTTACTACATTACCTTTACTACATTACCTTTACTATGTCACATTACCTTTACTATGTCACATTACCTTTACTACATTACCTTTACTGTGTCACATTACCTTTACTACATTACCTTTACTGTGTCACATTACCTTTACTACATTAACTTTACTATGTCACATTACCTTTACTATGTCACATTACCTTTACTACATTACCTTTACTGTGTCACATTACCTTTACTACATTACCTTTACTATGTCACATTACCTTTACTATGTCACATTACCTTTACTATGTCACATTACCTTTACTACATTACCTTTACTGTGTCACATTACCTTTACTGTGTCACATTACCTTTACTACATTAACTTTACTATGTCACATTACCTTTACTACATTACCTTTACTATGTCACATTACCTTTACTGTGTCACATTACCTTTACTACATTACCTTTACTGTGTCACATTACCTTTACTACATTACCTTTACTATGTCACATTACCTTTACTATGTCACATTACCTTTACTATGTCACATTACCTTTACTACATTACCTTTACTGTGTCACATTACCTTTACTGTGTCACATTACCTTTACTACATTAACTTTACTGTGTCACATTACCTTTACTGTGTCACATTACCTTTACTACATTAACTTTACTATGTCACATTAACTTAACTACATTACCTTTACTGTGTCACATTACCTTTACTACATTACCTTTACTACATTACCTTTACTATGTCACATTACCTTTACTATGTCACATTACCTTTACTATGTCACATTACCTTTACTACATTACCTTTACTGTGTCACATTACCTTTACTGTGTCACATTACCTTTACTACATTAACTTTACTATGTCACATTACCTTTACTACATTACCTTTACTATGTCACATTACCTTTACTGTGTCACATTACCTTTACTACATTACCTTTACTGTGTCACATTACCTTTACTACATTACCTTTACTATGTCACATTACCTTTACTATGTCACATTACCTTTACTATGTCACATTACCTTTACTACATTACCTTTACTACATTAACTTTACTATGTCACATTACCTTTACTATGTCACATCAACACATCCAGTTCAAGAGCAACTGTAGACTTGAAGTTTCACTTTATTTAGTTGAGATCGTATTCATGTCTATTCTTCGTGTTTCTCAGATAAGGACCAGTTGCTGGAAATTGCCAAGGCCAATGCTGCTGCCATGTGTGCCAAAGCAGGCATGCCCATCCCAGCCAGCCTGAGGTCCACAGCGCTCCCCATGGCTCTGCCCAGCATGGCCATGAATGCTGCTATGGCCAGTATGACGGCTGGTATGATTTTCACTCTTAAGTCCTTTCTGGTTGGTTTAGATGTTTCCAGTTCCATGACCCCTGTGACCCCATGAAGTCACAATGTGGGGATCTTATATCGTTCAAAGAGGATTCTTTAAGTTGACTAGCTTGTAACTAAGGCTGCTGTAATAGTTTTCCATTGAGTCCTGTTGTGTTCTGTCTTCCTTAAAGCCACCATGACAGCGGCCTTGTCTAACATGGGCATGTCTTCACTGCTCCCACTGCCTTCCATTACCAACAAGCCGCCGCCGGTCTCCTCCCAACCCAACATTGCTTTGGAGGAAGTGAAGAGGAAAGTAGCGAAGCAGGCCAACAGCATCAGCATCAAGGAGTTTACAGATGTAAGTGAACACAACTCTGTAAATAACAGTTAGGGTCTTACACACAATACCTTTCAGACACATATCCATATATATTTAATGTCCTTGTTTGTGTAAATGCTTGAGCTTATAGACTGTGTGTGTGTGTGTAGAAATGCAAGATGATTGTGGACAGCAAAGGAGAGCTGCCGGTGGCGATGCCTCATGTTTCAGACGAAGAGGACGATGGGAAACCTTTTGGAGGATCCGCTCTTCGGGAGCAAAAAGCCATCAGCTTCAGCATCAATGTAACGTCCACATATGACAGTGAATGTGTGGTAAACCCTCCCAGGAACACAGTGCATGAACACTATCCCATTCTCCTTTCAGAACACCACAGTTCGTCCAGCGGTGCGGAGCGACGCAGGCATGGCCAAAGAGTTCCCCGTGTCGTCAGGATGCCAACATCGCAAAAAGGTCTGCATCGCTCTATGGGGGCCGTCTTCAAACATGAATCAACTAAATGTATGAGCATGTCGGTGCATGTGAGAGGCAATACAATATAGGCTTACCATATATTATTTGAAATGGGCTATTCTGCGTGATGAATTCATACTTTTGTAACATGCAGGACTTTTCCTCATAATAGAGTATTATGGGATGTGTTATCCTCTCCAGGAGGGCGATGCTCTGGGTGCCTATGGAGAATGGGTTCCGGTGGACAAAACAGCAGACAAAGCTGCCTCCAGAAAGATCGCCACCACTGTTCCCATAGCAACAGCCATGTCATCATCAGGTGAAACCATGACGACACCAGTGTTACCAGAGGTTGTCGAGCAGCCAGATGGAGAGCCGGATAATGACAGCGTTTTTCCTGACCCACTACTGCAGGTGAGAAGTGGAAGTACACCGTGTACATACAACGGCAGCACTGTCAATTGAAGGAGAGAGTGTGACATCACTGTTTTCCCATGATCCTCGGCTGCATGGTGGGGACGCTGATGGCGTGTTGTAGTTTTACTGCTTGTAGTCCTGATCTAAGCACCTCTTTGGTCACAATGCCCTCTGCTCCACACCCTTTGTATGCTCTCGCAGGTGGAAAGCAGAAATATATATATATATATATATATATATATATATATATATATATATATATATATATATATATATATATATAATCATTGGTGCTTGTGACAGATACAAATGATTATATATATATATATATAATCATTGGTGCTTGTGACAGATACAAATGATCATTGTTGCAAGTCTGTTTTCTGTATTACTTACATGGAGGATTCATCCTTCGGTGATTGTTAAAAAACATGAAGTTTGTTAATTTATTTGGTAAAAAAAATAAAACATTTGAATGAAACGCAATCCAACCATACACCTTCTACAAAAATCAAAGTTGATTTGAAAGAGAATTATTTACTTCAAAGTCATTTTATTTAGTGGGCCAAACGCTGTCAATGTGTTTGAAAGACTTTTGGCTTCCACATGTTTTATTGACAGGCCGTCCCCTTCTCTCTCTCTCCTTCTCTCTCTCTCCTTCTCTCTCTCTCCTTCTCTCTCTCTCCTTCTCTCTCTCTCCCTTCTCTCTCTCCCCTTCTCTCTCTCTCCTTCTCTCTCTCCCCTTCTCTCTCTCTCCTTCTCTCTCTCCCCTTCTCTCTCTCCCCTTCTCTCTCTCCCCTTCTCTCTCTCCCCTTCTCTCTCTCCCCTTCTCTCTCTCCCCTTCTCTCTCTCTCCTTCTCTCTCTCCCCTTCTCTCTCTCTCCTTCTCTCTCTCTCCTTCTCTCTCTCCCCTTCTCTCTCTCCCCTTCTCTCTCTCTCCTTCTCTCTCTCCCCTTCTCTCTCTCTCCTTCTCTCTCTCCCCTTCTCTCTCTCCCCTTCTCTCTCTCTCCTTCTCTCTCTCCCCTTCTCTCTCTCCCCTTCTCTCTCTCCCCTTCTCTCTCTCTCCTTCTCTCTCTCCCCTTCTCTCTCTCTCCTTCTCTCTCTCCCCTTCTCTCTCTCCCCTTCTCTCTCTCTCCTTGTCTCTCTCTCCCCTTCTCTCTCTCCCCTTGTCTCTCTCTCCTTGTCTCTCTCTCTCCTTCTCTCTCTCCCCTTCTCTCTCTCCCCTTCTCTCTCTCTCCTTCTCTCTCTCCCCTTCTCTCTCTCCTTCTCTCTCTCCCCTTCTCTCTCTCCCCTTCTCTCTCTCCCCTTCTCTCTCTCCCCTTCTCTCTCTCTCCTTCTCTCTCTCTCCCCTTCTCTCTCTCTCCTTCTCTCTCTCTCCTTCTCTCTCTCCCCTTCTCTCTCTCCCCTTCTCTCTCTCTCCTTCTCTCTCTCCCCTTCTCTCTCTCTCCTTCTCTCTCTCCCCTTCTCTCTCTCCCCTTCTCTCTCTCTCCTTCTCTCTCTCCCCTTCTCTCTCTCCCCTTCTCTCTCTCCCCTTCTCTCTCTCTCCTTCTCTCTCTCCCCTTCTCTCTCTCTCCTTCTCTCTCTCCCCTTCTCTCTCTCCCCTTCTCTCTCTCTCCTTGTCTCTCTCTCCCCTTCTCTCTCTCCCCTTGTCTCTCTCTCCTTGTCTCTCTCTCTCCTTCTCTCTCTCCCCTTCTCTCTCTCCCCTTCTCTCTCTCTCCTTCTCTCTCTCCCCTTCTCTCTCTCCTTCTCTCTCTCCCCTTCTCTCTCTCCCCTTCTCTCTCTCCCCTTCTCTCTCTCTCCTTCTCTCTCTCCCCTTCTCTCTCTCTCCTTCTCTCTCTCTCCTTCTCTCTCTCCCCTTCTCTCTCTCCCCTTCTCTCTCTCTCCTTCTCTCTCTCTCCTTCTCTCTCTCCCCTTCTCTCTCTCCCCTTCTCTCTCTCCCCTTCTCTCTCTCTCCTTCTCTCTCTCCCCTTCTCTCTCTCTCCTTCTCTCTCTCCCCTTCTCTCTCTCCCCTTCTCTCTCTCCCCTTCTCTCTCTCCCCTTCTCTCTCTCTCCTTCTCTCTCTCTCCCCTTCTCTCTCTCCTTCTCTCTCTCCCCTTCTCTCTCTCCCCTTCTCTCTCTCTCCTTCTCTCTCTCCCCTTCTCTCTCTCCCCTTCTCTCTCTCTCCTTCTCTCTCCTTCTCTCTCTCCCCTTCTCTCTCTCTCCTTCTCTCTCTCCCCTTCTCTCTCTCCCCTTGTCTCTCTCTCCTTCTCTCTCCCCTTCTCTCTCTCTCCTTCTCTCTCTCCCCTTCTCTCTCTCCCCTTGTCTCTCTCTCCCCTTCTCTCTCTCTCCTTCTCTCTCTCCCCTTCTCTCTCTCTCCTTCTCTCTCTCTCCTTGTCTCTCTCTCCCCTTCTCTCTCTCTCCTTGTCTCTCTCTCCTTGTCTCTCTCTCCTTGTCTCTCTCTCCTTGTCTCTCTCTCTCTCCTTGTCTCTCTCTCCCCTTCTTTCTCTCTCCTTGTCTCTCTCTCCCCTTCTCTCTCTCCTTGTCTCTCTCTCTCGTTCTCTCCTTGTCTCTCTCTCCTTGTCTCTCTCTCCTTGTCTGTCTCTCTCTCCTTGTCTCTCTCTCCCCTTCTTTCTCTCTCCTTGTCTCTCTCTCCCCTTCTCTCTCTCTCCATGTCTCTCTCTCTCGTTCTCTCTCTCTCCTTGTCTCTCTCTCCTTGTCTCTCTCTCCCGTTCTCTCTCTCTCGTTCTCTCTCTCTCCTTGTCTCTCTCTCCCGTTCTCTCTCTCTCCTTGTCTCTCTCTCCTTGTCTCTCTCTCCTTGTCTCTCTCTCCTGTTCTCTCTCTCTCCTTGTCTCTCTCTCTCTCCTTGTCTCTCTCTCCTCGTCTCTCTCTCTCTCCTTGTCTCTCTCTCCTGTTCTCTCTCTCTCCTTGTCTCTCTCTCCCGTTCTCGTTCTCTCTCTCTCCTTGTCTCTCTCTCCTGTTCTCTCTCTCTCCTTGTCTCTCTCTCTCTCCTTGTCTCTCTCTCCTTGTCTCTCTCTCCTTGTCTCTCTCTCCCGTTCTCTCTCTCTCCCGTTCTCGTTCTCTCTCTCTCTCCTTGTCTCTCTCTCTCCCGTTCTCGTTCTCTCTCTCTCTCCTTGTCTCTCTCTCCCGTTCTCTCTCTCTCCTTGTCTCTCTCTCCTTGTCTCTCTCTCCTTGTCTCTCTCTCCTTGTCTCTCTCTCTCCTTGTCTCTCTCTCTCCTTGTCTCTCTCTCCTTGTCTCTCTCTCCTGTTCTCTCTCTCTCTCCTTGTCTCTCTCTCTCCCGTTCTCTCTCTCTCCTTGTCTCTCTCTCCTTGTCTCTCTCTCCTTGTCTCTCTCTCCTTGTCTCTCTCTCCTTGTCTCTCTCTCTCCTTGTCTCTCTCTCTCCTTGTCTCTCTCTCTCCTTGTCTCTCTCTCTCCTTGTCTCTCTCTCCTTGTCTCTCTCTCTCTCCTTGTCTCTCTCTCCTCGTCTCTCTCTCTCCTGTTCTCTCTCTCTCCTTGTCTCTCTCTCCTTGTCTCTCTCTCCTTGTCTCTCTCTCATTCTCTCTCTCTCATTCTCTCTCTCTCATTCTCTCTCTCTCTGCAGCCAGTAGATATCTCTCAGGCCGTCACTGAGAGAATCAAAGCTCAGAGGCGATTGGCTGAGAACCCCTATGACGTCAATGCCATCTGCATGCTCAGCCGGGCACAGGAGCAGGTATAATGCACAAATATGAAGAATTATTATCACACGCACTCTGAAAATGTCTTCATATTGAGACGATGAACAAACCAGCAGGGCGTCTCGCTACAGGTGTCACAAAGCTAACATGCTTACAGTGGAAATGTTTAGCCGATATAATGTTGAACATGTTCACTGTGGGATATCTCAGCATGCTAACGTTTGCTACTTAGCGCAATTACAGCTGAAGTTGATGGAATGCTACAGTTTCCAGGGTATTTGGTGCTGGAGGAAGTCATCAGATATATTATTTACGTAAAAGTAGTAATGCCGGTGTAAAAGTACTTAATTACAAGGAAAAGTACACTAAACACATTTATTACAATGTAATTATTGTACAGTATTATTAAAGTAAAAGTACTGGATGCAGAAAAATGGCATAAGTAGAGAGAAGGATAGGAGGAGATAGGAGCTCAGTGTATCCTAAAACATCCCCCAGCAGCCTATAAGCCTACTATTTGACCACGTTAACTGAATCAGGGGAGTTAAATGAGGGAAGAACTCTGCTGCTTTTAACCCGGTTTAGGAACTTGACTTGTCGTGGGCCCCAGTGAGAGAAGTATTATTCTGAGCATACTACTAATTGTATGCACAGTGCTTATTGTTTCCAGACTTGATTAAACTATTGGGTCAGTGACTTCATCCAATGGAAATGTCCTCTTTTGATAGGTGGATGCGTGGGCCCAATCCAACACTGTTCCTGGCCTTTTCACTGGTTCCACTGGAGCCCAGGTCCTCAGCTCGGAGGAGCTTTCCACCAGCGGACCACAAGCATGGCTGAAGAAGGTAAGACACAAAAGTAGAATGAAAAGTCTTTGAGACTGATGTTCCAAAAGAGCTTAGTATGTAACACACAGACATGTACCATCGCTCATGTCTGCTGGTTAGCACCGTTAGCCTTAGTTCATCAATAGAGTGAAATGGAGGTCATCAAAATGACCGTCAGCTATCTCACTGTCAGCAAAGTAGGGATCAAAAAGTGTGAAAATATGTTCTAACTCGCACAGATCAGGATCACAGATCAGGGTCACGGATCAGGGTCACAGATCAGGATCACAGATCGGATCGGATCACAGATCGGGGTCACGGATCAGGGTCACAGATTGGATCAGGGTCACGGATCGGATCACAGATCAGGGTCACAGATCAGGGTCACAGATTGGATCAGGGTCACGGATCGGATCACAGATCAGGGTCACGGATCAGGATCACAGATCGGATCGGATCACAGATCGGGGTCACGGATCAGGGTCACAGATTGGATCAGGGTCACGGATCGGATCACAGATTAGGGTCACAGATCGGGGTCACGGATCAGGGTCACAGATTGGATCGGATCACAGATCGGGGTCACAGATCAGGGTCATGGATGTGCAGACCATCCGGCCGGCAAGGACAGGATCCACCATTTCCTGTTTAAGGGAACGTGTTAAGGTTTCTAACACTGGTGTAAGGAAAGGAGGCTTGGTCCCCTGTGTTGGGTCGGGTCTTGGTGAATGGTCCCTTTCAGCCTCTAGAGTCTTAGCTGGATAAGAGAGTGTGTGAACTAACAACCTGTCGGTGGACCTCGGTTACTTTCTCCTTGCTGGTGAATTTATCGAGGCTACCAAATTCCTTCTTTTTACCCAAGAACTTAAGAAGTTCTTTCAGGGTGAGGATTATACAGCTGGATGCTTTTAGTCTTCCATGAGTCATGGATGAAGCAGCACAACAGAGCAGACATTGTTACCTGAGGGGGGACCGCAGGCCGGGCGATACACTTCCACTAAGACACTGACGCTAAGAACCCGTGTATAGAACCATGTATAGAACCTATAAGTGTTAGGGTCCTCGGCATGTAGCCAGCGTGAGCAGGGGGTGGATAGGAGGAGCTTGGTCAACTTGGGCTGTTTCTTCCTCTGCCAAAGTATGTTGTCCTTTCTCCTTTCTGCCGTCTTTCCTCCTCTTCCCCTCGGTCTCACTGTCTCGTTGTGTCTTGGCTAGGACCAGTTCCTCAGAGCAGCTCCAGTGTCAGGGGGCGTCGGGGAGTTCCTGATGAGGAAGATGGGCTGGAAGACAGGGGAGGGCCTAGGGAGGAACCGCGAGGGTACCGTGGAGCCCATCGTTATTGACTTCAAGGTTGATCGCAAAGGTAGGAGGCAATTGATTTTGATAATGGGCCTTGACAATGTATGCTTTACGAGAACAATGTATGCTTTACAATGTATGCTTTACGAGGACAGTGTATGCTTTACAATGTATGCTTTACGAGGACAATGTATGCTTTACAATGTATGCTTTACGAGGACAGTGTATGCTTTACAAGAACAGTGTATGCTTTACAAAGACAGTGTATGCTTTACAATGTATGCTTTACAAAGACAGTGTATGCTTTACAATGTATGCTTTACGAGGACAGTGTATGCTTTACAATGTATGCTTTACGAGGACAGTGTATGCTTTACAATGTATGCTTTACGAGGACAATGTATGCTTTACAAAGACAGTGTATGCTTTACAATGTATGCTTTACAATGTATGCTTTACGAGGACAGTGTATGCTTTACAATGTATGCTTTACGAGGACAATGTATGCTTTACAATGTATGCTTTACAATGTATGCTTTACGAGGACAGTGTATGCTTTACAATGTATGCTTTACGAGGACAGTGTATGCTTTACAATGTATGCTTTACGAGGACAGTGCATGCTTTACAATGTATGCTTTACGAGGACAGTGTATGCTTTACAATGTATGCTTTACAAGGACAGTGTATGCTTTACAATGTATGCTTTACAAAGACAGTGTATGCTTTACAATGTATGCTTTACAAAGACAGTGTATGCTTTACAATGTATGCTTTACGAGGACAGTGTATGCTTTACGAGGACAGTGTATGCTTTACAATGTATGCTTTACAAAGACAGTGTATGCTTTACAATGTATGCTTTACGAGGACAGTGTATGCTTTACGAGGACAGTGTATGCTTTACAATGTATGCTTTACAAGGACAGTGTATGCTTTACAATGTATGCTTTACAAAGACAGTGTATGCTTTACAGTGTATGCTTTACAATGTATGCTTTACGAGGACAGTGCATGCTTTACAATGTATGCTTTACGAGGACAGTGCATGCTTTATAAGGACAGTGGTGTTCTATTGATGATGAGAATAGTGATAGTAATGCTAATGGTGACAAAGATGATGTTTTTCTGTTTCAGGACTAGTCGCTGAAGGAGAGAAGACCCAGAAGCAGACGGGAGGACTGGTGGTAACCAAAGATCTGATGGGTAACACATCAACGGCATGTTTGGTGACAGGAAATGTAATATTGTCCTGAAACAAATCATTAGCTGTAACCTTTAGCTCTGCACTTAGTTTGTAGAGGTTCATTCTTGACACCTTTACTAGATGGAGATGAACTGGAAAAAGATAGGAGACGACTTTACTGCTCATAGTAGTTTCTACCTCATCTGTCATTGAACAATACCAGGTCCTGTAAGAAACCGATTTAAGGGCTGAATTCATCTACAATCCACTGAGAATAAGATGCAGCAACAAAACAAGAGGCAAACTACAAAAACATGCAGGCAGCTATTGTAACATTATCAAGTGCTGTGGATGTAACGCTGACATGACTGTCAGTCAGCTGTCTGTCAAGTTGCTATTGAGAGGAATGAGGCTGGATGCAGGAAGCAGGGGCAAGGAGTCAGGACCCAGGACCAGCTGCAGACACAGCCAGGTCCAATGGACCCTCTGAGACGTGAAGGCACAAAGACTTCACAAAGAGGAAGCAGAGTTAATGGAGAGATGTAAATTCATCCATAAGCAGAGAGAGAAGAGGAGATAGGTGCTCAGTGTATCCTAAAACATCCCCCAGCAGCCTATAAGCCTATAGCAGCATATCAAGGGGCTGGACCAGGGCACACCTGATTCTAACCCTGATTATTTTACAAAATAAACTGAATTGAAATCAACATTAACGGGAATGTATCAATATTCTATTCATCAAGTTTCCTAACTCGGATCATTCTGCCCTTCCTACCTGCACAGGGAAGCACCCGGTGTCTGCTCTCATCGAGCTGTGCAACAAGAGACGGATCATACAGCCGGACTTCGTAATGGTTCATCACAGCGGTCCAGACCACCGCAAGAATTTCCTCTTCAAGGTGGGTCCTCTTGACCTCATGACTGGAGAGTGGCTTTTCTAATGTTGCCCTTCAAAACAAAAGCTCAACAGTGAGCATGAATTGAGAGTTGCTTTTCTGCTGTTGCCCTTCAAAACAAAAGCTCAAAATTGAGCATGAATTGAGTTGCTTTTCTGCTGTTGCCCTTCAAAACAAAAGCTCAACATTGAGCATGAATTGAGTGGCTTTTCTGCTGTTGCCCTTCAAAACAAGGGCATTTGCAGTGTTGTTTTGAAAAGATATGCATTATAAAACTCAGTAAAAATCTTTATTGCCACATTTTTTAACTTGTTCTGTTTAGTTGTTCACAGGTTGCACTTTATTGTTATCTTGAAAAGATATTCAGTGCAAAACAGGTTAATTGCAGCCATTTTTTGCCAAATATGAGTTATTTGTTGCACAGAGAACTTTGTTTGCATTGTTCTAACAAAGTTATTCCATATTGTATTTGTTTCTGATGGAGCAATCTGGTTTACTTGAAAGCAATTTTCGGTATTCTATTTATTCAAAAAGTTGTTATTTCAAACATTTTTATAGAAATTCAGCATGGACCATTTAGTTGTAATGTTGTAGTCGGGGTGTTCTTCCTCCTAAGTGGGGTGTGACTCGTCTAGAGCACAACCATGCAGGTCTGTACCACAGTCTGTCAGTTCATGTCGTAGATGTTTTGAGGATTAGTGAACGATCTGACCTGCAGGTGGCACTAGAGGATCATTCAGATTCATATTACTTATTAAACGTTTCCGTCCTCCCTTACTCTAATCTGTGTTCCTTCAGGTACCCGATGGTGGTTGCATTCTAATATTTGATCATTTATCCATATGCTTTGTTGTCTCCAGGTCACTGTGAATGGCGTGGACCACCAGCCACAGACAGCTAGTCCCAATAAGAAACTCGCCAAGGCCATGGCAGCCACGGTTGCACTGCAGGCTCTGGGAGAGGTAATATTGAAAATAACAACAAGTTTCATAGACGGAACATAATTATATTTAACTTTAGTCAGGTCCAAGAGCGAGCATTATAATATAGAGTGCACATACGGTATGCTATGAAAAGTATATTAAATACTGCTCAATTGTAATTGAAACATCTTCATCTATCCAATATGGCTGAAATACTGGTTGTAAGGAAAATCAATCTGTAAGATGGATAACAGGTGTATGATTCAGACATGAAGAGTGGCGCTAACTTTGGTGACCTTTCAACTCCATACCGTTGTTTTGGTACAGCCCAATAACACAACTCTGTCCCTGGATACTCACATAAACCTTGACCAGAAGAAAGAAGCGTTTCAATCTGAATTCAGATCTCAGCACAGAAACCGCCCTAATCAAAGTTACCAATGGCCTCCTCCTCTCCTCTGATGACCACTCGCTCTACATCCTCATCCTACTGGACGTCACAGCAGTCCTCTGTTGTAACGAGGACGGACTAAAGTTAGCACAACGGACTAAAGTTAGCACAACAGACTAAAGTTAGCACAGGAGTCCTCTGTTATGAGGACTAAAGTTAGCACAACGGACTAAAGTTAGCACAACAGACTAAAGTTAGCACAGGAGTCTTCTGTTATGAGGACTAAAGTTAGCACAACGGACTAAAGTTAGCACAGGAGTCCTCTGTTGTAACAAGGACGGACTAAAGTTAGCACAACGGACTAAAGTTAGCACAACAGACTAAAGTTAGCACAACGGACTAAAGTTAGCACAGGAGTCCTCTGTTATGAGGACTAAAGTTAGCACAACGGACTAAAGTTAGCACAACAGACTAAAGTTAGCACAACAGACTAAAGTTAGCACAGGAGTCCTCTGTTGTAACAAGGACGGACTAAAGTTAGCACAACGGACTAAAGTTAGCACAACAGACTAAAGTTAGCACAACGGACTAAAGTTAGCACGTTAGCACAACGGATTAAAGTTAGCACAACGGACTAAAGTTAGCACAACAGACTAAAGTTAGCACAGGAGTCCTCTGTTATGAGGACTAAAGTTAGCACAACGGACTAAAGTTAGCACAGCAGTCCTCTGTTGTAACGAGGACGGACTAAAGTTAGCACAACGGACTAAAGTTAGCACAACAGACTAAAGTTAGCACAGGAGTCCTCTGTTATGAGGACTAAAGTTAGCACAACGGACTAAAGTTAGCACAGGAGTCCTCTGTTGTAACAAGGACAGACTAAAGTTAGCACAACGGACTAAAGTTAGCACAACGGACTAAAGTTAGCACGTTAGCACAACGGATTAAAGTTAGCACAACGGAATAAAGTTAGCACAACAGACTAAAGTTAGCACAGGAGTCCTCTGTTATGAGGACTAAAGTTAGCACAACGGACTAAAGTTAGCACAGCAGTCCTCTGTTGTAACGAGGACGGACTAAAGTTAGCACAACGGACTAAAGTTAGCACAACAGACTAAAGTTAGCACAGGAGTCCTCTGTTATGAGGACTAAAGTTAGCACAACGGACTAAAGTTAGCACAGGAGTCCTCTGTTGTAACAAGGACAGACTAAAGTTAGCACAACGGACTAAAGTTAGCACAACGGACTAAAGTTAGCACGTTAGCACAACGGATTAAAGTTAGCACAACGGAATAAAGTTAGCACAACAGACTAAAGTTAGCACAGGAGTCCTCTGTTATGAGGACTAAAGTTAGCACAACGGACTAAAGTTAGCACAACAGACTAAAGTTAGCACAGGAGTCTTCTGTTATGAGGACTAAAGTTAGCACAACGGACTAAAGTTAGCACAACAGACTAAAGTTAGCACAACAGACTAAAGTTAGTACAACGGACTAAATTTAGCACAATGGACTAAAGTTAGCACAATGGACTAAAGTTAGCACAACGGACTAAAGTTAGCACGTTAGCACAACGGACTAAAGTTAGCACAACGGACTAAAGTTAGCACGTTAGCACAATGGACTAAAGTTAGCACAACGGACTAAAGTTAGCACAACGGACTAAAGTTAGCACGTTAGCACAATGGACTAAAGTTAGCACAGGAGTCCTCTGTTATGAGGACTAAAGTTAGCACAACGGACTAAAGTTAGCACAACAGACTAAAGTTAGCACGTTAGCACAACGGATTAAAGTTAGCACAACGGACTAAAGTTAGCACAACAGACTAAAGTTAGCACAACAGACTAAAGTTAGCACAGACTAAAGTTAGCACAACGGACTAAAGTTAGCACAGACTAAAGTTAGCACAACGGACTAAAGTTAGCACGTTAGCACAACGGACTAAAGTTAGCACAACGGACTAAAGTTAGCACAATGGACTAAAGTTAGCACAACGGACTAAAGTTAGCACGTTAGCACAATGGACTAAAGTTAGCACAACGGACTAAAGTTAGCACAGGAGTCCTCTGTTATGAGGACTAAAGTTAGCACAACGGACTAAAGTTAGCACAATGGACTAAAGTTAGCACAACGGACTAAAGTTATCACAGGAGTCCTCTGTTATGAGGACTAAAGTTAGCACAACGGACTAAAGTTAGCACAGGAGTCCTCTGTTGTATCTTTGGGTTTACTTTGGGTTAACTTATTCCTGCCACACAGCAGCACGTTGACATCAGGAACATGTGATGCTGATGTGATTCTGTCGCTGTGTTACCATGACAACGAGCAGCCACGAGGTGTTTATCCGCGTGGCTGAGATTTGTTTATCCTTTCAAATCATTTTTGATGTGCTTATCATGAAGTATCTGATGAATTCAACGTCCATTTATATTCAACTGTCGATGTGTCCTTCGTAGGTTCCTGTCGATGGACCAGGACTCTACACTGGTCCCGTCTTCACTGCTGCGTCTACTGGGCCCCTGTTCTCGACATAGACCTCCACACCATTTCAACTGGTCGAGTCTCTGCAGGTCAAGGACCAGAAGAGTCCCCCGGGTCCACATCGATACCGAGGAACCAGGAAGTGCTCTCGTTACAGGACCGAGGGAACATCTTCGTATGGAAGACACCTGTGACCAAATGTATACCACAACTTCCTGTTTGTGGTTTAGGAGTCGCGCTCATATTCACAGTGGATTGTATGAATGATGGTATGTACAGTCAGTAGCATTCAGCCTGATGTATAGCAACTGACCAGTTCTGAGTGTTGCTGGGTCCATGTGTGTCTTGGTTAACTTCTGTTACGTATGTGGCCTCCTAACAACGTGCTGCTCATGAAAGAGGCTTTTATGGAAACTGAATAAAGATTATATTTATGTTATGTAGTAGATGAAGCCACCTTATGTTTTCTGGCCACAATGCCCGTGTTGAATGTTATTTAAGGTTAATGTTACCATGGACACCGAGGCCCCCCCCCATTGTCATGACTGGCGGGGTCCAGCAGCAGTCCCTCCCTCACCGGCCAGGTGGGTTTGAGACGCTTCCCTCCCCAGGTGGGTTTGGGGCCCCCCATGACACCTCCCCCTCAGGTGGGTTTGGGGCCCCCCATGACACCTCCCTCCTCAGGTGGGTTTGGGGCCCCCCATGACACCTCCCCCTCAGGTGGGTGCCCCCCATGACACCTCCCCCTCAGGTGGGTTTGGGGCCCCCCATGACACCTCCCCCTCAGGTGGGTGCCCCCCATGCCACCTCCCCCTCAGGTGGGTTTGGGGCCCCCCATGACACCTCCCTCCTCAGGTGGGTTTGGGGCCCCCCATGACACCTCCCCCTCAGGTGGGTGCCCCCCATGACACCTCCCTCCTCAGGTGGGTTTGGGGCCCCCCATGACACCTCCCCCTCAGGTGGGTGCCCCCCATGACACCTCCCCCTCAGGTGGGTTTGGGGCCCCCCATGACACCTCCCTCCTCAGGTGGGTTTGGGGCCCCCCATGACACCTCCCCCTCAGGTGGGTGCCCCCCATGACACCTCCCCCTCAGGTGGGTTTGGGGCCCCCCATGACACCTCCCCCTCAGGTGGGTGCCCCCCATGACACCTCCCTCCTCAGGTGGGTTTGGGGCCCCCCATGACACCTCCCCCTCAGGTGGGTTTGGGGCCCCCCATGACACCTCCCCCTCAGGTGGGTTTGGGGCCCCCCATGACTCGAGGAGTAAAAACCTAAATGACCGTTCATGGATCAGAGATACAATTCTATTTCTTAAGTGAATCAAAAGCCTGACGGTTGTTCTGTGGAGCGCCATGTTGTTCAATCTTCATCATCATCATCATCATCCACACACACAATGACCTCAAGATATCCGTGTTGATGTCAAAGCTAACTTCAGTTAGCATATTCATTATAAATACGTTTCGCTTTTATATAAATGTGTTTCTGGTCACAGAATGAGACAAAATATTTACCGAAAATCAACCGCAATTTGTAAAAAATGTAGTTTGATCGCTTATTTACACAGTTTAGTTATGAGATAATGTACATTATTAACAATAAAAGTCATTAAAACCCTGACTGGTTTATTTCCAGAGCCTTTAATCCAACACAACGGCTCCAGGTTTATATTTTATTTGTATTCACGAGGTCCAGTTAGAGATCACAATAATGTAATTTGTGCTCTATGATTTAATCCCATATGGGTTGAAGTTGTATTAACGTCTGTATGTACTAAACAACAAAGGACATTAATAGGTTCAATTAAACAATATCTCTATTTATTGTCAGGTTTCAAATTGAACTGCATTAATTATAAATAATACGTACGCTATTATTATATAAATGTTCTTTAATTTCAAGTAAAATATGGACTGGAATAAAAAAATTAAATACTTAACGGAAAGCTTTTTTTTTTTTAATCTTCAATTAAAATACTTAATTTGTTCTACAGCTTTAAATGTAGTTCAATCAGTAATGTGAACCAATACAACCATATTATTATATTATATATTATTATATTCTCATCTAAGAAGAGAGGCATGTGCATCTGGTTATTAAACTCTTTGTTCACATTGTAATTTAATAATTAAATTAAGCTTTATTGTTCTGCACTAACATTTCAGATCTGCCATCTCAAAATAGTAGATTGGTTTTAATCTGGAGATGAAGAAAACATATTATTTAAGATCCGTTGTTTTTTTTAGAATATTATTAATATTATTGTTAATGAGTTTTTTGAGCTAAATGTGGTGGAGTGTCGTCATCGGCTATCGAACTCATGTACCAGAACGGCTAGATGAAAGTATTCAATAAATAAATCAAATCTAAACAAAACCATGTCCCCCCTCTCTAATTAACACAGGTGGTCCCCTTCTTCTAATTAACACAGGTGTCCCCTTCTTCTAATTAACACAGGTGGTCCCCCTCTCTAATTAACACAGGTGGTCCCCCTCTCTAATTAACACAGGTGTCCCCCTCTCTAATTAACACAGGTGTCCCCCTCTCTAATTAACACAGGTGTCCCCCTCTCTAATTAACACAGGTGTCCCCTTTTTCTAATTAACACAGGTGTCCCCTTTTTCTAATTAACACAGGTGTCCCCTTTTTCTAATTAACACAGGTGTCCCCCTCTCTAATTAACACAGGTGTCCCCCTCTCTAATTAACACAGGTGTCCCCTTTTTCTAATTAACACAGGTGTCCCCCCCCTCTCTAATTAACACAGGTGTCCCCCCCCTCACCTAATTAACACAGGTGTCCCCCTCTCTAATTAACACAGGTGTCCCCTTTTTCTAATTAACACAGGTGTCCCCCCCCTCTCTAATTAACACAGGTGTCCCCCCCCTCTCTAATTAACACAGGTGTCCCCCCCCTCACCTAATTAACACAGGTGTCCCCCTCTCTAATTAACACAGGTGTCTCCCCCCCCCCTTCTCTAATTAACACAGGTGTCCCCCCCTCTCTAATTAACACAGGTGTCCCCCCCTCTCTAATTAACACAGGTGTCTCCCCCCCTCCTAATTAACACAGGTGTCTCCTTTTTCTAATTAACACAGGTGTCCCCTTTTTCTAATTAACACAGGTGTCC